>NC_134357.1:351202284-351363357 GCF_048569485.1 Anomaloglossus baeobatrachus | reverse complement strand
GTTGGATCTCTCTCCCCCGCCTCCACCTGTAGAGGAGTCGGCTTCTCAGCAGGAGAAACACCAATTTCGATTCCCCAAACGTACGCGCAATACGTTTTTTGATCACTCTAACTTCAGGGACGCTGTCCAGAAGCCCAGAGCGGTCCCGGACAAGCGTTTTGCTAAAAGGCACTCTGACACGCGTTATCCCTTTCCACCTGAAGTCGTTAAGGGCTGGGGCACACTCACCCAAGGTGGATCCGCCAGTCTCTAGATTGGCTGCTAGGTCCGTTGTGTCTGTTGCCGATGGCTCATCCCTGAAGGATGCCACTGACAGACAGATAGAGCTCTTGGTGAAGTCTATTTGAGGCCACGGGCGCATCTTTCGCCCCGGCCTTTGCGGCCGTGTGGGCTCTCCAAGCAATGTCGGCATGTCTGTCTGAGATTAATGTTGTCACGCGGAATTCTGCTCCGCATGTTTCTTCCTTGACCTTTCAGGCATCAGCATTTTCGTCCTACGCCATGAACGCCGTCCTGGACTCCGCTAGCCGTACGGCCGTGGCATCCGCTAACTCCGTGGCTGTCCGCAGGGCCATGTGGCTGCGCAAATGGAAAGCAGACTCTGCTTCCAAAAGGTTCTTAACTGGTTTGCCTTTTTCTGGCGAACGTTTATTTGGCGAACGGCTGGATGAGATTATTAAGGAATCCTCGAAAGGACTCCTTACCACAGTCCAAACCTAAGAGACCTCAGCAGAGAAAGATCCAATCGAGGTTTCGGTCCTTTCGTCCCTCCGCCAAGCCCCAAGCCTCTTCGTCCAACCGGCCGGAGAAAGGCCAGAGGAACTCCTATGCGTGGCGGGCCAAGTCACGCCCCCAAAAGGCCGCAGGAGGCACTGCCTCCAAGACGGCCTCCTCATGACTCTCGGCCTCACCTACCCACATCCTCGGTCGGTGGCAGGCTCTCCCGCTTTGGCGACGCCTGGTGGCCACACGTTCAAGACCGTTGGGTGAGAGACATTCTGTCTCATGGTTACAGGATAGAGTTAAGCTCTCGTCCTGCGGCTCGTTTCTTCAGAACCTCCCCACCCCCTGCACAGGCCGACGCACTTTTTCAGGCAGTGGACGCTCTGAAGATGGAAGGAGTTGTGATTCCCGTTCCCTTTCAGGAACGTGGTCGCGGATTTTACTCCAACTTGTTCGTGGTGCCAAAAAAGGACGGGTCATTCCGTCCCGTTCTGGACCTCAAGCTTGCTCAACAGACATGTGAGAACCAGACGATTTCGGATGGAATCTCTCCGCTCAGTCATCGCTTCGATGTCACAAGGAGACTTCCTAGCATCGATCGACATCAAGGATGCTTATCTCCATGTGCCGATCGCACCCGAACATCAACGTTTCCTGCGGTTCGCCATCGGGGACGAACATCTCCAGTTCGTCGCATTGCCCTTCGGCCTGGCGACAGCCCCACGGGTTTTCACCAAAGTCATGGCATCCGTCGTGGCGGTTCTGCACTCTCAGGGCCACTCGGTGATCCCCTACTTGGACGATCTCCTAGTCAGGGCCCCTTCTCGGGTGGCGTGTCAACGAAGTCTTACCGTCACTCTGGCGACTCTCCAGCAGTTCGGGTGGATCGTCAATTTCCCGAAATCCAAGTTGACGCCGACCCAATCACTGACTTACCTCGGGATGGAGTTTCATACCCAGCAAGCGTTAGTCAAGCTACCGCGCGACAAACAGCTTTCTCTGCAGGCGGGGGTGCAATCACTTCTTCGGAGTCAGTCACACCCCTTACGGCGCCTCATGCACTTCCTGGGGAAGATGGTTGCAGCTATGGAGGCAGTGCCGTTCGCGCAATTCCATCTACGGCCACTCCAATGGGACATTCTTTGCAAATGGGACAAGAGTTCGGCTTCCCTCGACAAGAACATCTCTCTTTCCCTTGCAACCAAAACATCACTTCAGTGGTGGCTCCTACCCACATCTCTGTCTCG
Source organism: Anomaloglossus baeobatrachus (assembly GCF_048569485.1). Taxonomy (NCBI): domain Eukaryota; kingdom Metazoa; phylum Chordata; class Amphibia; order Anura; family Aromobatidae; genus Anomaloglossus; species Anomaloglossus baeobatrachus. The sequence continues at coordinate 351,361,387 of NC_134357.1, read as the reverse complement.
GGGAAAATCCTTCCTACCTCCAACCTGGGCCGTGGTCACCACGGACGCGAGCCTGTCAGGTTGGGGAGCGTTTTTTTCTCCACCACAGGGCTCAAGTAACCTGGACTCCGATAGAATCGTCCCTTCAGATCAATATCCTGGAGATAAGGGCAGAATATCTAGCCCTATTGGCTTTCCATCGGTGGCTGGAGGGCAGGCAGATCCGAATCCAGTCGGACAACGCCACTGCCGTCGCCTACATCAACCACCAAGGCGGCACTCGCAGTCGTCAAGCCTTCCAGGAAGTCCAGCGGATTCTGCAGTGGGTGGAAGCCACAGGCTCCACCATCTCCGCAGTTCACATCCCGGGCGTAGAAAACTGGGAAGCAGATTTTCTCAGTCGTCAGGGCATGGACGCGGGGGAATGGTCTCTGCACCCAGACGTGTTTCGAGAGATCTGTCGCCGCTGGGGAACGCCGGACGTCGATCTCATGGCGTCACGACACAACAACAAGGTCCCGGCCTTCATGGCACGGTCTCGGGATCACAGAGCTCTGGCAGCGGACGCCCTGGTCCAGGATTGGTCGCAGTTTTGACTGCCTTATGTGTTTCCCCCTCTGGCGATGCTACCCAGGGTACTACGCAAGATCCGGTCCGACTGCCGTCGCGCCATTCTCGTCGCTCCAGACTGGCCGAGGCGGTCGTGGTATCCGGATCTGTGGCATCTCACGGTGGGTCAACCGTGGGCACTTCCAGACCGCCCAGACTTGCTGTCACAAGGCCCGTTTTTCCATCTGAATTCTGTGGCCCTCAACCTGACTGTGTGGCCATTGAGTCCTGGCTCCTAGCGTCTTCAGGGTTATCTCAGGATGTCATTGCCACCATGAGACAAGCCAGGAAGCCAACGTCCGCCAAGATCTATTACAGGTCTTGGCAAATCTTCCTATCCTGGTGCGCTGATAACGGTTTTCCTCCATGGCAGTTTGCCTTACCCACATTCCTTTCATTCCTACAATCTGGAATGGACAAGGGTTTGTCCCTCGGCTCTCTCAAGGGCCAAGTATCGGCGCTCTCCGTGTTTTTTCAAAAGCGTCTAGCCAGGCTTCCGCAGGTCCGCACGTTCCTGCAGGGGGTCTGTCACATGGTCCCACCTTACAAACGTCCGTTGGAATCTTGGGATCTTAACAGGGTCCTGACGGCTCTTCAAAAGCCGCCTTTTGAGCCGCTGCGGGATGTCTCTCTCTCCCGTCTTTCGCAGAAGGTGGCCTTCCTGGTGGCAGTCACATCACTTCGGAGAGTGTCTGAGCTTGCAGCGCTGTCATGCAAAGCCCCCTTCCTGGTTTTTCACCAGGATAAGGTGGTTCTGCGTCCTGTCCCGGAATTTCTCCCTACGTGTCTCGCACGGCGCCCCTGCGCCGTTCAGATGCGCTCTTTGTCCTTGTCGCTGGCCAGCGTAAGGGCTCTCAGGTCTCCAGGTCAACCTTGGCTCGGTGGATCAAGGAACCGATTCTCGAGGCCTACCGTTCTTCTGGGCTTCCGCTCCCTTCAGGGCTGAAAGCCCATTCTACCAGAGCCGTAGGTGCGTCCTGGGCATTGCGGCAGCGGGCGAAGGCTCAGCAGGTGTGTCAGGCAGCTACGTGGTCTAGTCTGCACACTTTCACGAAACACTATCAAGTGCATACCTATGCTTCGGCAGACGCCAGTCTAGGTAGGCGAGTTCTTCAGGCGGCGGTTGCCCACCTGTAAGAGGGGGCCGTTTTCGGCTCTTTTTATTGAGGTATTCTTTTACCCACCCAGGGACTGCTCTTGGACGTCCCAATTGTCTGGGTCTCCCAATGGAGCGACAAAGAAAAAGGGAATTTTGTTTACTTACCGTAAATTCCTTTTCTTCTAGCTCCTTTTGGGAGACCCAGCACCCACCCCTGTGCCCTTTTGGGCTGGTTGTTCTTTTGTGTACACATGTTGTTGATATTGAATTGTTCTTTTGGTTCATGGTCTTCAGTTCTCCGAACATCCTTCGGATTGAATTTACCCTAGACCAATTTATAAGTTTTCTCCTTCCTGCTTTTGCACCAAAACTGAGGAGCCCGTGGTCCACGGGAGGGTGTATAGGCAGAGGGGAGGGGTTACACTCTTTAAGTGTAATACTTTGTGTGGCCTCCAGAGGCAGAAGCTATACACCCAATTGTCTGGGTCTCCCAATAGGAGCTAGAAGAAAAGGAATTTACGGTAAGTAAACAAAATTCCCTTTTTTGCCGCGGTGTTTTTTTTGGGACAAAAACGCTGCATCTTTTGTGGTTTAAAAAAAAAAAAAAAAAAGCCGCATGCGAACATACCCTTAAGCAAGTTGAAGATGAATTCTCTAAAAGGCATAAAGTTAAAGATGACCCATTTCTTTTGTATTTTAGGGAAAAAAAAAAATCTTTTTACATTTTAAAATTAACCAAAAAAGGAAAATGGGCCAATTTGCATGGTTACTACCTAGTAGCACCCCCTTTGACAAGTATCGCAGCTTGTAAATACTTATTGGAGCCTGCCAAGCATCTTTCAATTATTTTTTTGAGGGATTTTCATCCATGCGTCCTTGGGAAAAGTCTTCCAGTACTATGAGATTCTTGGGTCGTCTTGCATGCACTGTTATTTTGAGGTCTAGCCATACATTTTCAATAAGGTTCAGATTGAGGGACTGTGAGGGCCATTGTAAAACATTCAGCTTGCAATTTTTTAAGGTCTATTGTGGATTTTGATGTGTTTTAGGATCATTATTCATTTGTAGAAGCCATCCTCTTTTCAACGTCAGGTTTTTTACAAATAGTTATGTTTGTATCAAGAATTTGTTGAAATTTCATTGAATCCATTCTTCCCTTTACCCATGAAATGTTCCCCGTGCCATTGGCTGCAACATAAACTCAATGCATAATTGACCCCCCCCCCCATGCTCAATGGTTGGCGAGATATTCTTTTCCTGAAAGGTTAGAGGAGGCTGGCTTTTATAAAGCTGTGAAATTTGCATCACCTGGTGGAGGAGGGAAGACCGGAGGAGGGGGGGGGGGTTGTTCCCCCCCCACCCCCCCCCCCTCCACCACCTTGGTGGTTTCCACATTATCTATGGGATTTTCTCCTGATTTGCTGTTTCTCTTATTTAAACCTGGACAGAGATGGTATTTATTGATCTTTACATGTTTTAGGTGCAATATGTTTGTATTGGTTTGACATATGCATTTCTATCTGTTATATACTATGTGTTAAGTTGCTATCTCTATTTTTTGGCTTATTGTGCATTTCCTATGTGAATTATATTCTAGTAGAGGGGGAGATCCTTGGGGGTTTTGCTTTATTTCATGCAAACCCCATTTTGTTCGTACACTTAATGTGTGTTTTTAAAGGGAACCTGTCACCTAGAATATGCGTTCTGACCTATCAGCAGATGCATGTGTGCCCTAATTACACCTCCCTACTCATCCTTGTTTTGTAAAATCGTATAATATGAAAGTAAAAAAAAAAAAGTTTTATTACCTTCATATTTCCTATGTAAATTAGAGAGCTGCTGGCCACATGGGCGTCGCCTTGCCCTATGGACGTCTGCATACTTTTCGTGGTATCACGCCCCTGAATGTGTGATACCATGGAGTTACATGAGCGACGTCACCGTCGCTCATTTTATCCTGCGCGCATTGTGGCAGGCTTCTTTTCCGGGTGTTCACTCGCCGCCTTCAGATGCGCACTGCGTGTCTGAAACTGACAAGGAGAAGCCTGCCGCAATGGTAAGTCTAAACGCGCGCAGGATAAAATGAGCGACTGGGACGTCGCTCATGTGACTCCATGGTATCGCGCCCACAGGGGTGTGATACCACGGAAAGTATGCAGACGTCCATAGGGCAAGGCGACGCCCATGTGGCCAGCGGCTCTCTAATTAGTCAGAACGCATATTCTAGATGACAGGTTCCCTTTAAATGATTTTAACGTGTGTGTGTGTGTGTGTGTGTGTGTGTGTTTGGTTTTTTTTTGTTTTTTTTTATGTCAATAAAAATTGGTTATTTTTTGGTGATCCAATTTGTTACACACCACTTCCCCCCCCCCCCCCCACACTGGTGGGCTGGGATATATCTGCTACGGACTGCAGTCATTAAGAGGTTAAAGGGATATTTCTTTGTCGCTCCATTGGGAGACCCAGACAATTAAGTGTATAGCTTCTGCCTCCGGAGGCCACACAAAGTATTACACTAAAAGTGTAAAGCCCCTCCCCTTCTGCCTATACACCCCCCGTGCCTCACGGGCTCCTCAGTTTTTATGCTTTGTGCGAAGGAGGCTGACATCCACGCATAGCTCCACATCTTAGTCAGCAGCAGCTGCTGACTATGTCGGATGGAAGAAAAGAGGGCCCATAACAGGGCCCCCAGCATGCTCCCTTCTCACCCCACTCTGGTCGGCGGTGCTGTTAAGGTTGAGGTACCCATTGCGGGTACATAGGCAGGAGCCACATGCTGTTTTCCTTCCCCATCCCTTAATGGGCTCTGGGTGAAGTGGGATCCTAATCGGTCTCCAGGCACTGGGACCGTGCTCCCTCCGCAGCCCCTGGGGAATCTGCTGGACAGGAGTCGGGTATCGTCAGGGACAAGGCCCTGCTACTGTGAGGTACTCTGTGTACCCGTGGGGGACCGCGCATGGAGCGCTTGTGCCATACACACTGCAGCACTGCTGGGTGTGTTAGTGCGCCGGGGACTACCGCGCCGACCGCGCTTATTTGCCGGCCGCGCTTATAACTTTAGTCCCCGGCTTTTGCGGCCTAGTATCGCATATTCCCGCCCCCAGGCCTGCCAGTCAGGGGAAGGGCGGGACGCTGCACAGGACGTCAGCGCTGAGGGCTGGAGCATACTTTGTATCCTCCTCCCCCCTCACTCAGCACAGTGGGGCATCAGATTCCCGCACTTTCTAGGGCACGCCCACGGCCCCCTCCTCCCCACAGAACGCCGGCAGCCATTCCTGTCAGCACTTCTGACGCTGGAGAGGAGAGACAACACGGCTCTGGGGGGCCCAGGCAGGGAATCTGGTGATCACACAACCGCTTTGAGCGGTCGGTAAGCAGCACCTGTGGTGCTGGCCCCACTGAGTGCCGAAGTGTGTGTATATATATATATATATATGCTCATATGCTCATATGCTATACATTTACACTGTACGGTCGCACTGTTGATTTCTTTTTCGCTCCTAATTGGGAGACCCAGACAATTGGGGTGTATAGCTACTGCCTCCGGAGGCCGCACAAAGTACTACACTTAAAAGTGTAAGGCCCCTCCCCTTCTGGCTATACACCCCCCCGTGGGAGCACGGGTCCCTCAGTTTTTGCTTTGTGCGAAGGAGGTCAGACACGCACGCATAGCTCCACTGTTTAGTCAGCAGCAGCTGCTGACTATGTCGGATGGAAGAAAAGAGGGCCCATACTAGGGCCCCCAGCATGCTCCCTTCTCACCCCACTTTCTCTCGGCGGTGTTTGTTAAGGTTGAGGTACCCATTGTGGGTACGGAGGCTGGAGCCCACATGCTGATTCCTTCCCCACCCCCATTAGGGCTCTGGGTGAAGTGGGATTTACCGGTCTCCAGGCACAGGAGACCGTGCTCCATCCGCAGCCCCTGGAGAAGCCGCTGGATATGGAGCTGAGTATCGTCAGGGACATGGCCCTGCTCCGTCAAGGTACTCTGTGTCCCCGTGCATACGCGCGCACACCGCAGCATTGCTGGGTGTGTTAGTGCGCCGGGGACATCAGCGCTGCTGCGCTTGTGCCATTTCCTCACTACAGCTCGGCTGAGTGGGTAGATCATGGCGAACGGTCGCGCCAGCCGCTGGGGTCAGTCGCACTGTGACACGGCTGGGACTTGTGGTGCGCCGGGGACTTCCGCGCTGGCCATGCATATATCTCGGCCGCGCTTATTACTACAGTCCCCGGCTTTTGCGGCCTAGTTCGTCTCGTGCCCGCCTCCGCACCTGCCAGTCAGGAGGAGGGCGGGACGCTGTACAGAGCATCAGCGCTGAGGGCTGGAGTCTTTTTTACATACTCCAGCCCTCACACTAGGCACAGGGGGACGCAGTTTCCCGCACTTTTGTCTGTGGCACGCCCACGGTCCGCCCCTCTTCACAGGACGCCGGCAGCCATTCCTGCCTGCACGCTGAGCTGCAGAGGGGAGACGGGGAGACCCAGACACGGGATTCTACGGCCTCATACCCGCTGTTCAGCGGGCGGTAAGCAGCCCTCAAGGGCTCACCCCCACTTGTGCCGTTTGTGTACCTGGTATTTTGTGTTTGCAAATACTGACAGTACGGTCGCTGGTGTTCTCGGCTATATACCCTCCTAGATTACAAGGAGGCAACAGCATGTCGTCCGCAAAACGCAAGGGTGCCAAGGCACAGACGTTATATGCTGCCTGTACCGCATGTGGGACTGCTCTACCGGCAAGTTCCACTGACCCCCATTGTGTGCAGTGCTCGGCCCCTGTGACACTTGCACAGCCGGGGCCTCTGCTAGACGTGACCCAGGGTGTACCACCTGTGAATGCTGTCCAGGTGACAAGAACGGAGTTTGCAGCTTTTGCTGACAGATAGTCATAGACAATGTCTAAAATTCTTGAAACATTGCAGTCTAGACCAGTAACTCAGACCACGGACACTGTTGAATCATTGCTCCCTGGTCCCCTTCAACTGGAACACTTCCGTGCTCCGGGGGTGTCACACGCACCCCAGGGTGACGTCTCTGACTCGGACGACAGTCCCAGACACCCTAAACGGGCTCGCTATGAGGGGCCCTCAACTTCGTCTCACTGGTCAGGATCCCAGCGGGATGAATCTATGGGTGATGAGGCGGATGTAACTGACCAGGATTCTGATCCTGGGACCGCTCTCAATCTGGATACACCGGATGGTGACGCCATAGTGAATGATCTTATAGCGTCCATCAATAAGATGTTAGATATTTCTCCGTCAGCTCCTCCTGCGGAGGAGTCAGCTTCACAGCATGAGAAATTCCATTTCAGATATCCCAAGCGTAAATTAAGCTCTTTTCTGGACCACGCTGACTTTAGAGACGCAATCCAGAAACACCACGCTTATCCTGATAAGCGGTTTTCCAAACGGCTTAAAGATACACGCTATCCTTTCCCCCCTGACGTGGTCAAGGGCTGGACCCAGTGTCCCAAGGTGGATCCTCCAATCTCCAGGCTTGCAGCTAGATCCTTAGTTGCAGTAGAAGATGGAGCGGCACTTAAAGATGCCACTGACCGGCAGATGGAGCTCTGGTTGAAATCCATCTATGAAGCTATTGGAGCGTCGTTGGCGCCAGCATTTGCAGCCGTATGGGCACTCCAAGCTATTTCAGCTGGGCTTACGCAAGTCGACTCAGTCACACGTACATCTGCTCCGCAGGTGGCACCATTGACCTCTCAAATGTCTGCATTCGCGTCTTACGCGATTAATGCTGTCCTAGACTCTACGAGCCGTACGGCGGTGGCGTCAGCCAACTCCGTGGTTTTACGCAGAGCCCTATGGTTGAGAGAATGGAAGGCAGATTCGGCTTTCAAGAAGTGCTTAACCAGTTTGCCTTTTTCTCGTGACCGATTGTTTGGTGAGCGTTTGGATGAAATCATTAAACACTCCAAGGGTAAGGATTCATCCTTACCTCAACACAGACAAAACAAACCCCAACACAGGAGGGGTCAGTCTGGTTTTCGGTCCTTTCGAGGCTCAGGCAGGTCCCAATTCTCCTCGTCCAAAAGGACTCAAAAGGATCAGAGAGGCTCAGATTCTTGGCGGACTCAATCACGCACAAAAAAGACAGCAGGAAGAACCGTTACCAAGACGGCTTCCTCATGACTCTCAGCCTCCTCTCTCCGCATCCTCGGTCGGTGGCAGGCTCTCCCGCTTTGGCGTCATTTGGCTGTCACAGGTCAAAGACCGTTGGGTGAGGGACATTCTGTCTCACGGGTACAGGATAGAGTTCAGCTCTCGTCCTCCAACTCGTTTCTTCAGAACTTCTCCACCGCCCGACCGGGCCGATGCTCTGCTGCAGGCGGTGGCCGCTCTAAAGGCGGAAGGAGTGGTGACTTCCGTTCCTCTTCAGGAACAAGGTCACGGTTTTTACTCCAATTTGTTTGTGGTGCCAAAGAAGGACGGGTCGTTTCGTCCCGTCCTGGATCTAAAGTTGCTCAACAAACACGTAACAACCAGGAGATTCCGGATGGAATCTCTCCGCTCCGTCATCGCCTCAATGTCTCAAGGAGATTTCCTAGCATCAATAGACATCAAAGATGCTTATCTCCACGTACCGATTGCGCCAGAGCATCAGCGTTTTCTACGCTTCGTTATAGGACGCGAACACCTGCAGTTCGTAGCGCTTCCTTTCGGGCTGGCAACAGCCCCTCGGGTCTTCACCAAGGTCATGGCAGCAGTAGTAGCAGTCCTGCACTCACAGGGTCACTCTGTGATCCCGTATCTGGACGATCTGCTGATAAAGGCACCCTCTCTAGAGGCATGCCAACACAGTCTGAACGTGGCACTGAAGACTCTCTCCAGAGGTTCGGGTGGATTGTCAACTTTTCAAAGTCAAATCTAACCCCGACCCAATCACTAACATATCTTGGCATGGAGTTTCATACTCTCTCAGCGATAGTGAAACTTCCACTGGACAAGCAGTGCTCGCTGCAGACAGGGGTGCAATCTCTTCTTCAGAGCCAGTCGCACTCCTTGAGGCGCCTCATGCATTTCCTAGGGAAGATGGTGGCAGCAATGGAAGCAGTCCCTTTCGCGCAGTTTCATCTGCGCCCTCTACAATGGGACATTCTCCGCCAATGGGACGGGAAGTCGACGTCCCTCGACAGGGATGTCTCCCTCTCTCAGACAGCCAGGGACTCTCTCCGGTGGTGGCTTCTTCCAACCTCATTGTCAAAGGGAAGGTCGTTTCTACCCCCATCCTGGGCGGTGGTCACGACAGATGCGAGCCTATCAGGGTGGGGAGCAGTGTTTCTTCACCACAGGGCTCAGGGTACGTGGACTCAGAAAGAGTCCACCCTTCAGATCAATGTTCTGGAAATCAGAGCAGTTTTTCTTGCCCTGCGAGCCTTCCAACAGTGGCTGGCAGGCAAGCAGATCCGGATTCAGTCGGACAATTCCACAGCGGTGGCGTACATCAACCACCAAGGGGGAACACGCAGTCGGCAAGCCTTCCAGGAAGTCCGGCGGATTCTGACGTGGGTGGAAGACACAGCATCCACCATATCCGCAGTTCACATCCCAGGCGTGGAAAACTGGGAAGCGGACTTTCTAAGTCGCCAGGGCATGGACGCAGGAGAATGGTCCCTCCACCCGGACGTGTTTCAGGAGATCTGTCGCCGCTGGGGGATGCCGGACGTCGACCTGATGGCGTCACGGCACAACAACAAGGTCCCGGTTTTCATGGCACGGTCTCACGATCACCGAGCTCTGGCGGCAGACGGCTTAGTTCAAGATTATTCGCAGTTCCAGCTACCTTATGTGTTCCCACCTCTGGCATTGTTGCACAGACTGCTCCGCAAAATCAGGTCCGACTGCCGCCGCGCCATTCTCGTCGCTCCAGACTGGCCAAGGAGGTCGTGGTACCCGGATCTGTGGCATCTCACAGTAGGCCAACCGTGGGCGCTACCAGACCGTCCAGACTTGCTGTCTCAAGGGCCGTTTTTCCATCTGAATTCCGCGGCCCTGAACCTGACTGTGTGGCCATTGTGTCCTGGATCCTAGGGACCTCAGGTTTATCTCATGAAGTTGTTGCCACCATGAGACAGGCTAGGAAACCATCCTCCGCCAAGATCTACCACAGGACGTGGAAGATATTCCTATCTTGGTGCTCTGCCCAGGGAGTTTCTCCCTGGCCATTTGCATTGCCTATTTTTCTTTCCTTCCTGCAGTCTGGGTTGGAAAAAGGTTTGTCGCTTAGCTCCCTTAAAGGACAAGTTTCCGCGCTATCCGTATTTTTTCAGAAACGCCTAGCGCGACTTCCTAAGGTACGCACGTTCCTGCAAGGGGTTTGTCATATCGTTCCCCCTTACAAGCGGCCATTGGAACCCTGGGATCTGAACAAGGTTCTAATTGCTCTCCAGAAGCCGCCTTTCGAGCCTATGAAGGAGATTTCTTTTTCTCGGCTTTCACAGAAAGTGGCTTTTCTAGTGGCGGTCACGTCTCTTCGGAGAGTGTCCGAGCTGGCGGCGTTATCTTGCAAATCTCCCTTCTTGGTGTTTCACCAAGATAAGGTAGTTCTGCGTCCAATACCAGAGTTTCTTCCCAAGGTGGTATCTTCCTTTCATCTCAATCAGGATATCACTTTACCATCCTTGTGTCCGCATCCAGTTCACCAATTTGAAAAGGGTTTGCATCTGTTGGACCTGGTGAGAGCACTCAGGATCTACATTTCCCGCACGGCGCCTATGCGCCGTTCGGATGCACTCTTTATCCTGGTCGCTGGTCAGCACAAAGGGTCGCAAGCTTCCAAATCCACCCTTGCGCGGTGGATCAAGGAACCAATTCTTCACACCTACCGTTCTGCTGGGCTTCCGATTCCATCTGGACTGAAGGCCCATTCTACCAGAGCCGTGGGTGCGTCCTGGGCATTACGGCATCAGGCTACGGCTCAGCAGGTGTGCCAGGCGGCTACCTGGTCGAGTCTGCACACTTTTACCAAGCATTATCAGGTGCATACCTACGCTTCGGCGGATGCCAGCCTAGGTAGACAAGTCCTTCAGGCGGCGGTGGCCCACCTGTAAGAAAGGGCTGCTTGACAGCCCTATCACGAGGTATTCTTTTACCCACCCAGGGACTGCTTTTGGACGTCCCAATTGTCTGGGTCTCCCAATTAGGAGCGAAAAAGAAGAAGGGAATTTTGTTTACTTACCGTAAATTCCTTTTCTTCTAGCTCCAATTGGGAGACCCAGCACCCGCCCTGTTTTTTCTTAGGGTATTTGTTTTTCGGGTGCACATGTTGTTCATGTTGATAAGTTGTGTTCTCCGATATTGTCTATCGGATTGAATTTGTTTTTGAAACAGTTATTGGCTTTCCTCCTTCTTGCTTTTGCACTAAAACTGAGGGACCCGTGCTCCCACGGGGGGGTGTATAGCCAGAAGGGGAGGGGCCTTACACTTTTAAGTGTAGTACTTTGTGCGGCCTCCGGAGGCAGTAGCTATACACCCAATTGTCTGGGTCTCCCAATTGGAGCTAGAAGAAAAGGAATTTACGGTAAGTAAACAAAATTCCCTTCTTTTGGCTATATACCCTCCTGGATTGTACTCAGAGGAGACAACAGCATGTCGTCCGCAAAAAGCAAGGGTGCCAAAGCACAGGCTTACTTTGCAACCTGTACCTCATGTGCGGCTATACTACCGGCAGGTTCCACCGACCCTCATTGTGTGCAATGCTCGGCCCCTGTGGCACTTACTCAGCCGGAGCCTCTGCTACTGGTGGCCCAGGTGGAACCACCTGCTACCACTGTCCAGGTGACAGGGACGGAGTTTGCAGTATTTGCTGACAAACTGTCTGAGAGTATGGATAAATGGTCTGCTAAGATACTAGAAGCCTTACAGTCCAGACCGGTGACTCAGGCCCCGGGCACTGTTGAATCATTGACCCCAGGCCCCCCTCAGTTGGAGCAGCAAAGTGCTCCTGGGGTGACTCATAGGTCCCAGGGTGAGGTCTCTGACACGGACCGCAGTCCCAGGCCGCCTAAGCGGGCTCGCTGGGAAATTCCCTCGACTTCATCACACTGTTCAGGGTCTCAGCAGGAGGACTCTCTGGATGTTGAAGCGGAGGTAGCAGATCAGGATTCTGATCCTGAGGCCGCTCTCAACCTAGATACACCTGAAGGTGACGCCATAGTGAATGACCTTATAGCGACCATCAATCAGGTGTTGGATATTTCTCCCCCAGCTCCTCCAATTGAGGAGTCAGCTTCTCAGCAGGAGAAATTCCATTTCAGGTTTCCCAAGCGTACATTGAGTACGTTTCTGGATCACTCTGACTTCAGAGAGGCAGTCCAGAAACACCGAGCTTGTCCAGATAAGCGCTTTTCCAAGGTCCTTAAGGATACACGTTATCCCTTCCCCCCCTGACGTTGTCAAGGGCTGGGCTCAGTGTCCCAAGGTGGATCCTCCAGTCTCCAGACTGGCGGCTAGATCCATAGTTGCAGTGGAAGATGGGGCTTCACTCAAAGATGCCACTGACAGACAGATGGAGCTCTGGTTGAAATCCATCTATGAAGCTATCGGCGCGTCTTTTGCTCCAGCATTCGCAGCCGTATGGGCACTCCAAGCTATCTCAGCTTGTCATGCGCAGATTAATGCAGTCACACGTACGTCTGCTCCGCAAGTGGTGTTCTTAACCTCTCAGGCGTCGGCGTTTGCGTCCTACGCCATTAATGCTGTCCTGGACTCTGCGAGCCGTACGGCGGTAGCATCCGCCAATTCGGTGGCAGTCCGCAGGGCCATGTGGCTACGTGAATGGAAGGCAGACTCTGCTTCCAAAAAGTTCTTAACCGGTTTGCCATTTTCTGGCGACCGCCTGTTTGGTGAGCGATTGGATGAAATCATTAAACAATCCAAGGGAAAGGACTCATCCTTACCCCAGTCCAAACCAAACAGACCTCAACCACGGAAGGTACAATCGAGGTTTCGGTCCTTTCGGTCCGCGGGCAGGTCTCAATTCTCCTCGTCCAAAAGGCCTCAGAAGGATCAGAGGAACTCCGATTCATGGTGGTCTAAGTCACGTCCTAAAAAGACCGCCGGAGGAACCGCTCCCAAAGCGGCCTCCTCATGACTTTCGGCCTCCTCACACCGCATCCTCGGTCGGTGGCAGGCTTTACCGCTTTTGGAACGCCTGGCTGCCACAGGTAAAAGACCGTTGGGTGAGAGACATTCTGTCTCACGGTTACAGGATAGAGTTCAGCTCTCGTCCTCCGACTCGATTCTTCAGAACATCTCCGCCTCCCGAGCGAGCCGATGCTCTTCTTCAGGCGGTGTGCACTCTGAAGGCAGAAGGAGTGGTGATCCCTGTTCCTTTTCAGCAACAGGGTCACGGTTTTTACTCCAACTTGTTCGTGGTGCCGAAAAAGGACGGATCCTTCCGTCCTGTTCTGGACCTAAAACTGCTCAACAAACACGTAAAAACCAGGCGGTTCCGGATGGAATCGCTCCGCTCCGTCATCGCCTCAATGTCCCAAGGAGATTTCCTAGCATCAATCGACATCAAAGATGCTTATCTCCACGTACCGATTGCTCCAGAGCATCAGCGCTTCCTGCGTTTCGCCATAGGGGACGAACACCTTCAGTTCGTGGCACTGCCTTTCGGCCTGGCGACAGCCCCACGGGTCTTCACCAAGGTCATGGCAACAGTAGTAGCAGTTCTGCACTCTCAGGGACACTCGGTGATCCCTTACTTAGACGATCTGCTTGTCAAGGCACCCTCTCAAGTGGCATGCCAACACAGCCTGAACATTGCTCTGGAGACTCTCCAGAGTTTCGGGTGGATCATCAATTTTCCAAAGTCAAATCTGACACCGGCCCAATCACTGACATATCTTGGCATGGAGTTTCATACTCTCTCAGCGATAGTGAAACTTCCGCTGGACAAACAGCGTTCACTACAGACAGGGGTGCAATCTCTCCTTCAAGGCCAGTCACACCCCCTGAGGCGCCTCATGCACTTCCTAGGGAAGATGGTAGCAGCAATGGAGGCAGTTCCTTTTGCGCAGTTTCATCTGCGTCCACTTCAATGGGACATTCTCCGCAAATGGGACAGGAAGTCGACGTCCCTCGACAGGAACGTCTCCCTTTCTCGGGCAGCCAAGGCTACCCTTCAGTGGTGGCTTCTTCCCACTTCTCTGTTGAAGGGGAAATCCTTCCTGCCCCCATCCTGGGCTGTGGTCACGACGGACGCGAGCCTGTCAGGGTGGGGAGCGGTCTTTCTCCACCACAGGGCTCAGGGTACTTGGACGCAGCCAGAGTCCTCCCTTCAGATCAATGTTCTGGAGATAAGGGCAGTGTATCTTGCCCTAAAGGCGTTCCAGCCGTGGCTGGAAGGCAGGCAGATCCGAATTCAGTCGGACAACTCCACAGCGGTGGCATACATCAACCACCAAGGCGGCACACGCAGTCGGCAAGCCTTCCAGGAAGTCCGGCGGCTTCTGCTATGGGTGGAAGCCACAGCCTCCACCATATCCGCAGTTCACATCCCGGGCGTAGAAAACTGGGAAGCAGACTTTCTCAGTCGCCAGGGCATGGACGCAGGGGAATGGTCCCTTCACCCGGACGTGTTTTCAGGAGATCTGTTGCCGCTGGGGGATGCCGGACGTCGACCTAATGGCGTCCCGGCACAACAACAAGGTCCCGACATTCATGGCACGGTCTCAAGATCACAGAGCTCTGGCGGCAGACGCCTTAGTTCAGGATTGGTCGCAGTTTCAACTCCCTTATGTGTCATCCTCGTCGCTCCAGACTGGCCGAGGCGGTCGTGGTACCCGGATCTGTGGCATCTCACGGTCGGCCAACCGTGGGCACTACCAGACCGACCAGACTTGCTGTCTCAAGGGCCGATTTTCCATCTGAATTCTGCGGCCCTCAACCTGACTGTGTGGCCATTGAGTCCTGGATCCTAGCGTCTTCAGGGTTATCTCAAGACGTCATTGCCACTATGAGACAGGCTAGGAAACCAACGTCCGCCAAGATCTACCACAGGACGTGGAAAATTTTCCTGTCGTGGTGCTCTGCTCGAGGTTTTTCTCCCTGGCCTTTTGCCTTGCCCACTTTTCTGTCCTTCCTTCAATCTGGACTGGAAAAGGGTTTGTCGCTCGGCTCCCTTAAGGGACAAGTCTCAGCGCTCTCTGTGTTTTTCCAGAAGCGCCTAGCCAGACTTCCACAGGTACGCACGTTCCTGCAGGGGGTTTGTCACATCGTTCCTCCTTACAAGCGGCCGTTAGAACCCTGGGATCTGAACAGGGTGCTGATGGTTCTTCAGAAACCACCATTCGAGCCAATGAGAGATATTTCTCTCTCACGCCTTTCGCAGAAAGTGGTTTTTCTAGTAGCAGTCACTTCTCTTCGGAGAGTGTCTGAGCTAGCAGCGCTGTCATGCAAAGCCCCTTTCCTGGTGTTTCACCAGGACAAGGTGGTTCTGCGTCCGGTTCCGGAATTTCTCCCTAAAGTGGTATCCCCCTTTCATCTCAATCAGGATATCTCCTTACCTTCTTTTTGTCCTCATCCGGTTCACCAATGTGAAAAGGATTTGCACTTGTTAGATCTGGTGAGAGCACTCAGGCTCTACATTTCTCGGACGGCGCCCCTGCGCCGCTCGGATGCACTCTTTGTCCTTGTCGCTGGCCAGCGTAAAGGGTCACAGGCTTCCAAATCAACCCTGGCTCGGTGGATCAAGGAACCAATTCTCGAAGCTTACTGTTCTGCTGGGCTTCCGGTTCCCTCAGGGCTGAAGGCCCATTCTACCAGAGCCGTGGGCGCGTCCTGGGCTTTGAGGCACCAGGCTACGGCTCAGCAGGTGTGTCAGGCAGGTACCTGGTCGAGCCTGCACACTTTCACGAAACACTATCAGGTGCATACCTATGCTTCGGCGGATGCCAGCCTTATTTAGACCAGTCCTTCAGGCGGCGGTTGCCCACCTGTAGGAAGGGGCCGTTTTACGGCTCGGCTCTATCATGAGGCATTATTTTACCCACCCAGGGACTGCTTTTGGACGTCCCAATTGTCTGGGTCTCCCAATGGAGCGACAAAGAAGAAGGGAATTTTGTTTACTTACCGTAAATTCCTTTTCTTCTAGCTCCAATTGGGAGACCCAGCACCCGCCCCTGTTTTTTTGTGTGTACACATGTTGTTCATGTTGAATGGTTTCAGTTCTCCGATATTCCTTCGGATTGAATTTACTTTAAACCAGTTTATAATTCTTTGCCTCCTTCTTGCTTTTGCACCAAAACTGAGGAGCCCGTGGGAGCACGGGGGGTGTATAGGCAGAAGGGGAGGGGCTTTACACTTTTAGTGTAATACTTTGTGCGGCCTCCGGAGGCATAGCCTATACATCCCAATTGTCTGGGTCTCCCAATTGGAGCTAGAAGAAAAGGAATTTACGGTAAGTAAACAAAATTCCCTTCTTTTACCAAGGGTGCCCAAACTTTAACATGCCACTGTATGTTTGACCTAATCATGCCCCATCCTTCTCCTGGTTGCTGCTCTCCGTGTTTTGATAAATTTGCACACTTTACAGGTCTTGTCATCCTTATGAAAATGTTGACATGTCCATGGTTTTCAAAGTTTTTAATAAAATTGAATTGTCTGTTTTTCTTGTCCGAACAGCAAAGTTGTCCACTTTGGATGATGATGATGGTGGTCATGGCGAGGATCCTCCTTGTATCATTAGTACATTATGCGATCATTACGATGGTCTTACAGTAGAAGCTAAAGGAATAAAACAACACTACTTTAAGCCCTATATATCTAGACTGTATAACAGAAAGGTACGGTTTCAGATTGCTTTGTACTAAATATTAAGGTGCAACTCTAATTTTGAACTCCATGCCATTTAGTGCCAACAGGCTGACACTAGGCAAGAAAAGTTAGCTCCTTCTCAGTAGTATACACCAACCGGAGCAAGCGGATACGCTTGGCACCATTTCCACCATAATTATATTTTGTTTTCTTAATTTCCCTTTTTCTTTCAGTGAGCAAAAACAGGAAAGAAAAGTGTGATAGTTGGGCGCTGCAGGAACCACATCCACGTGGATAAAAAGACTTTATTAGACAATATGTGTTTCTGGAACAATCCATCCCCCTTCCTCAGTTGTCATTACAATAGGATGAATCCGTCCCTTTTTATATACAGATATCAACTAATCCATCAATGAATGAATTAATTTTTTTGTCTAAAGAGCTTCCGGTTTTCTGATCAGGTACTTGACCTTTACCAAAAGCAGGGAAGTCCTCTTCCCTTCCCTCCTGGCCTTCTTGACTTCTGCTGTTGAGTCTGGTCTGTTCATGTGTTTTTTTTTTTTTTTTAGTTTTTTTGGGGGTTTTTTTTTCTCTAGGTCAAGTCTCGTCCCCTAATATTTTTTTTTTTTTTTAAATCAGTTTTTTTTGGATAAGATTCCCTTTAGGCAGGCATGCCTGGTAATCTTCAAGTGAGGGCTCCTGCTTCCCCCCCGTAGATCCCTAGGACCTGTTAAACGCATTATTTCGCTGGCTGTTTGCGCCTATTCAAGTCTTTCTTCCTTGCTCTAAAGAAAGCTTTTTTTTTTTTTTTCTGGCACCATGCTCTTTCAAGGGCAAGTCTTGGGACCAGCTACCCTGTCTTTCTTCCCTTCTTCCTTATCTTTGCCATAACAAGATGGTCTTATGTATGGTTTCCTCTCTTGTCTCCCCCTGAGGGAGATGGTCTCGTTTTCATTTTGTTCTTCTCGTCCTCCTTCCCGGACTCTAAGATATATTGTAGCTGGTCAGAGCATGTGTTGGAGCTCCCATCTGTCTGACGGCTTCCTTGGTCATCCAGATTCCTTTTTCGTGATCCATAGTTATCTTAATGGAGTGTTCCAGTTTGAATCCACTCCGCCATCATACACATATTGGACAAGGGACAGTGTCCTTTCCAAGATTGGCACTATTCACCCTTGTCTGGGGCCTCCTGGACCAGCTGTCTTCAGGCCTCTGACAGCTCATTAGACTAACCCCAAGTTATCCATAATACTCTTTCCAGTATCTAATAATAAATATTAGCAAATACCTCCAGTTAGAAATGTAGTATAATTCTCCTGATTCACTGTCGCTTACCTCATGTTCAGGACAATGCAGGACCTTGGGTATCCATGGTTACGACCATGCATATCGTCAGTTAGTTGCTCGTGGTCATTGACTTAAGTCTCCCTATATGTGGTTTATAAGGAGAGACCTGTCACTCAAGGGGATCAGGGCATGGAATAGAAACCTTCCACCGATTTAGTCATAGAAAGTGAATCAAATGATATCTTGATTATGCAATCCGTTAAATGATTCTCAACAAATCCACCTTTTTTACATCCGCTGAAAAGATCTGACACATATCGTTCTCAGGAACCATTGATCAAACTGCAGATATCTAAGTTTCCTTTTATTCAACTTCCTATCACCTGCAAGCCCATATAGATGGCTTAGGATGGTTGATGCTACTGACAGATATAAATATAAATCTAACTTGTCAGAATCGCCTCAGTTATTTGCTTTTTTTTTTTTTTCTTTTTCTACATTAGAAGTTAGTGGCAACCCGTGTCGGATATGCAGTGATTAGTACTTTATTTGCCCATCCTTTCAAGTATTGGTGTAAATAGAAATCATGGGATCTTATAGCAGATGTTCTAATTAGGCCCCCCTTCCCCTAGAAAAAAAAAATAATAATGGTGTTGAGAATGAGACTACAATGGGTCTCTTAAGGTCTGACTGCCATGTTCAGATTATATTGTCATGTGTGCACTTCGAGAATTAAATAGCGCACTACGAGTCAGTTATGAACCTTCTCCATGACAGATGCCAGAGATTCTATGTAAATTTATTGTTCCCAAAACTTTATAGTTCTAGATAAGAAAATGGTGTAGACAAAATATATAGTCCAATCAAATATCACAGGTCGGGCTCAGGGCGTGTAGCAACTTGCATCGTCGCTACTGGATTGGTTGTTCCAAACTTTGGGTGTTTTAAATCACCTTATCACCTTAGGCGTTGTCCACGATGCAGGAGCCATCTTTGAATTACATGTGCTAGCATTTTCTATTAAGGAAAATCACTACGTTAGGCTACATCAACTAAACTATATATTTGAGTCTATGAAATGGCTGAATTAAGTATTTCAGTTTACTCAATTCTTACCCTCAACAGTGGCATGTCACAACTTTTCAGTATTATCAAAGTAATGCTCCTATTGAACCCCCCTGGATTTCCCTTTCACTACACCTATAAAGTATGATACAAAAGTTGTGCCACACAAACTGTGATACTCCCAACTTGGATTCCTCCACTCGCACTGTATTTTGACCCTACTCTACCGCCCCTGAAAAACCCTGGCAAAATATAGTGACCACAGCACAGTGTAATCTTCAACTCTGACACACACACGCGCGCGCGCGCACGCACGCGCGCGCGCGCACACACACACACACACACACACACACACACACACACACACACACACACACACACACACACACACACACACACACACACACACACACACACACACACACACACACACGAACACCTCTCTCCATAAAGAATAATGTGCCTACATATAGAATAATGGCCTGAACACGGTGTAAAGGCTCCCCCTTAGTCCTCCAAACAGTATAATAGCCCCACACAGCCCTCAGGACAGTATGATGGACCCCACACAATCTTTCATACTGTATGATTTAATTACTTGCATATAGTACAATGGCCCTCCATAAAGTATAAAGACTCCCTCCATAGCCCTCCAAATAGTATAATTGCCATAACAGCCTCCACATAGCCCTGCAAATTTTATAATGGTCTTGACATGCCCATTATACTATATGGAATGGCTATCACATTGCCTTCCATATAGTATGATGCACCCCCCATAGTCCTCTTTATTGTATAATGCACCACCCATATTCCTCCATATAGTGATCCCCTTCCCATAGTCCTCCATGTTGTATAATGCACAGGTCATGGTCCTCAATGTAGTATTATAGCTATGTAGTCGCTTATTTAAAAAAAAAAAACTCTCCTCTGTCCCCCACTACTTCAGTCTCAGGCTCTGTGCCCACGTGTGCGTATTTGCGTGCAGTTACGCTGCGTATTGCACTGCAGCGTAACTGCATGCGTTCTGCGTCCCCAGCACAATCTATGAAGATTGTGCATAATCCATGCCCACGTTGTGTTTTAAAACGCAGCGACTTGCATGCTGCCAAATCGCTGCGTTCTAAAAAGCAACATGTCACTTATTCCGTGCGCTCTGCATGCTGTCTCCATTCTTTCTATAGGGAGAGGCAGCATCCAAAACGCACGAATTCTGCAGTCACCAAAGTTTCAGAACGAAGCTTTTCAGCTACGCTCTGAAGCGCACATGCAGTGACGTTACGCTGCTGTGCAGAGCGCACACACGTGGGCACATAGCCTCAGGGAGCGTTGGGAAGCCGTGTCTTCACTGCTCCACACAGCTGGCTCGATGACGTGACATCATTGCGCCCTCTGAGCTGTCAGATATCGGACGCAGCGGGAGAATGATGGTGGGAACAAAGCCTCCCTCTTTCATCATTGTTTTCGACTGTATTGGCATTCGCGATTCCGATAGCTGAAAGTGTGATGCCGAGTGGGGGAGGGGGGACCTAGTGTCATTGCTGGTATTGGGGGGGTGGCGGCTGGCTCAGCTCACTGGCCCAATAGCGACTGCATGGTCTGCTGCCACTGACACTATCACAAAAGAGTGATTTGTTAATATTTATTTGTAACTTTTATATTTTAGATCATAAGAGGAGACTGCTTGCTGGATCTTTCAAGTTTTACAGACAATAAGTACGTATATTTAATGGTTAGACTTATAACCACTCTCTTTTTATTAATCTTTTCTTCCCTTACATAATTATTACAGCATTCAGAGAAATACTCTGAGAATTTCATTAAAATGGTCACCATCATATTTAAATCTGCAAACCGTTCTAATCACATGTCAGGATGGGTTTAAGCCTGAAGACAGCTTGTCTTTGACTTTCAGAGGAGCAGCATCATGAACACACACCTGATCTGCTCAGGGCTAAAGCCTATTGTGCCCAGTCAGCCAAGTTAAGGGTGAAAATATATATATATATATATATATATATATATATATATATATATATATATATATATTGTTATTATTGTTATTGTTATTATTATTGTTATTATTATTATTATTTATATATATATTATTATTATTATTTATATATATATTGTTATTATTATTATTATTATTTATATATATATTATTATTATTATTATTATTATTATTATTTATATATATATTATTATTATTTATATATATATATATTATTTATATATATATATATTATTATTATTATTATTTATTTATATATATATATATATATATATATATATATATATATATATATATATATATATATATATATATATATATATATATATAATTATTATTATTATTATTATTATTATTATTATTATTATTATTATTATTATTATTATTTATATATATAATTATTATTATTATTTATATATATTGATATAATATAATTTCTTTGTCGCTCCATTGGGAGACCCAGACAATTGGGGTGTATAGCTTCTGCCTCCGGAGGCCACACAAAGTATTACACTTTAAAAAGTGTAACCCCTCCCCTCTGCCTATACACCCTCCCGTGCATCACGGGCCCATCAGTTTTATGCTTTGCGTTGAAGGAGGCTGACATTCACACAATGCTCCACATTTTAGTCAGCAGCAGCTGCTGATTATATCGGATGGAAGAAAAGAGGGCCCCTAACAGGGCCCCCGGCATGCTCCCTTCTCACCCCACTGAGTCGGCGGTGCTGTTAAGGTTGAGGTACACATTGCGGGTACACAGGCTGGAGCCACATGCCGTTTTCCTTCCCCATCCCTTAGGGGCTCTGGGTGAAGTGGGATCCTAACCGGTCATCCAGCCACTGGGACCGGGCTCCCTCCGCAGCCCCTGGGGGAATCTGCCGGACAGGAGACTGAGTATCGTCAGGGACATGGCCCTGCATCTACAGGTACTCTGTGTCCCCTTTGGGACGGTGCATGAAGCACCTTGGCCTCAGACGCTGCAGCGACTGCGGTGTGGTTTTTTTGACCGGGACTACCGCGCCGACCGTGCCTGTTTGCCGACCGCGGTTTTTACTTTAGTCCCCGGCTTTTGCGGCCTAGTGTATTAAACTCCCGCCCCTGGGCCTGCCAGTCAGGGGGAAGGGTGGGACGGTCGGTATGACGCCGACAGTGAGGGCTGGAGCACACTTCGCTGTCCTCCTCCCCCTTCACTGATCACTATGGGGCACAGATTCCCGCACTTTTGTGGTTCCGCCCTCGGCTCCCTCCTCCCCTCGAACGCCGACAGCCATTGTTATATGGGTCTCAGTATGATTCTGCCGGTGGAGGATCTCAGAATGTGCACTGCAGCTCTGGGAGAGGGGGTTCCTAACCGGTCGCCATGCACTGGGACCGGGCTCCATCCGCAGCCCCTGGGGGATTCTGACGGACAGGAGACTGGACATCATCAGGGACAGAGCCCTGCATCCATAAGGTACTCTGTGTCCCCTTTGGGGACGCTGCATGCAGCACCTGGGTTACAAACGCTGCAGCGGTTGCTGTGTGGTTCGTGAGACCGGGACTACCGCGCTGACCGTGACTGTTTGCCGGCCGCGTTTTTAACTTTAGTCCCCGGCTCTTGCGGCCTAGTACCATATACTCCCGTTCCCGGGCCTGCCAGTCAGGGGTAACGACGGGACGGCCGACTGGACGTCGGCAGTGAGGGCTGGAGCATACTTAGTATCCTCCTGCCCCCTCACTGTGCACTGTGGGGCACCAGTTTCCCAATCGGGTAGTATATATATATATATATAGTATATGATTTCACTGTTCGGCAGCACTATTTGCTTTTGGCTATATACCCTCGCTGATTACTAAGAGGTGACAACAGCAGGTCGTCCGCAAACAGTAAGGGTGCCAAGGCACAGGCTTTCTTTGCAACCTGTACCTCTTGTGCGGCTATATTGCTGGCAGGTTCCACCTATCATTGTGTACAAATGCTTGGCCCCTGGGGCACTCACTCAGCCGGAGCCTCCGGCACTGGTGGGACCCTCGGCTCAGGTGGTACCACCGGTTTCCACTGCACAGATGGCAGGGACAGAGTTTGCACGTTTGACTGAGCAACTCTCTGAGTCGCTTTCACATTCCATGGCCCAGTCTATGGACAGAGGGGCTGCTAAGATACTTGAAGCTTTGCAGTCCAGACCGGTAACACAGGGCCAGGGCGCTGTGAGTTCATCGCTCCCAGGCCCCTCTGGGTCGGTACAACAAGGGGCTCCTGGTGTAACACCCAGATCCCACGGTGAGATCTCCGACACGGACCGCGGTCTCAGACAGGCTAACTGGGCTCGCTGGGAACCTTCCACGACTTCATCACGCTGTTCGGGGTCTCAGCTTGAGGACTCTCGGGAGAATGAAGCGGAGGTCGCAGCTCAGGGCTCTGACCCTGACGTTGCTCTTAATCTGCATACACCTGAAGGGGACGCCATAGTAAATGACCTTATAGCGTCCATCAACCAGGTGCTAGACCTCTCTTCCCCATCTTCTCCTATGGAGGAGTCGGCTTCACAGCGGGAGAAACACCAGTTTAGGTTTCCCAAATGTACACGGAGTGCGTTTTTTCGATCACTCTAACTCCAGAGAGGCTGTCCAGAAGCACAGAACTTTCCGGACAAGCGCTTTACTAAGCGCCTTAATGACACACGTTACCCTTTCCCCCCCTGACGTAGTTAAGGGTTGGGCTCAGTGTCACAAGGTGGATCCTCCAGTCTCCAGACTGGCGGCTAGATCCGTAGTATTAGTGGCAGATGGTTCATCTCTCATGGATGCCACTGACAGGCAGAGGAACTCTTCTGCATGGCGGTCTAAGTCACGTCCTCCAAAGACCACCGGAGGCACCGTCTCCAAGGCGGCCTCCTCATGACTTTCGGCCGCCCCAAACCGCATCCTCGGTCGGTGGCAGGCTCTCCCGCTTTTGCGACGCCTGGTGGCCACATGTCCAAGACCGATGGGTGAGAGACATTCTGTCTCACGGTTACAGGATAGAGTTCAGCTCTCGTCCTCCGACTCGTTTTTTTCAGAACATCTCCGCCCCCCGAAGGGACCGTTGCACTTTTTCAGGCGGTGGACACTCTGAAAACAGAAGGAGTGGTGATCCCCGTTCCCCTTCAGGAACGCGGTCGCGGTTTTTACTCCAATCTGTTCGTGGTGCCAAAAAAGGACGGCTCATTCCGTCCCGTTTTGGACCTCAAATTGCTCAACAGACATGTGACAACCAGGCGGTTTCGCATGGAATCCCTCCGATCTGTCATCGCTTCGATGTCCCAAGGAGACTTCCTAGCAGCAATCGACATCAAAGATGCCTATCTCCATGTGCCGATCGCTTAAGAGCATCGACGCTTCCTGCGTTTCGCCATCGGGGACGAACACCTTCAGTTTGTGGCACTGCCTTTCGGCCTGGCGACAGCCCCACGGGTCTTCACCAAGGTCATGGCATCCATCGTAGCGATCCTACACTCTCAGGGCCACTCGGTGATCCCTTACCCAGACGATCTCCTAGTCAAGGCACCCTCACGGGTGGCTTGTCAACACAGTCTGACCGTTGCTCTGGAGACTCTCCAGAGGTTCGGGTGGATCATCAATTTTCCAAGGTCAAAATTGTCTCCGACCCAGTCACTGACATACCTCGGGATGGAGTTTCATACTCTCTCAGCGATGGTCAAGCTACCGCTGGACAAACAGCGGTCGCTGCAGACAGGGGTGCAATCCCTTCTTCGGGCCCAGTCGCACCCCTTGAGGCGCCTCATGCACTTCCTGGGGAAGATGGTGGCAGCAATGGAGGCAGTTCCATTTGCGCAATTTCATCTGCGTCCTCTCCAATGGGACATTCTCCGCAAATGGGACAAGAGGCCGACGTCCTTAGACAGGAACGTCTCTCTGTCTCTGGAAGCCAAGACCTCACTTCAGTGGTGGCTTCTCCCCACTTCTCTGTCAAAAGGAAAATCCTTTCTGCCCCCATCCTGGGCTGTGGTCACGACGGACGCGAGCCTGTCAGGATGGGGAGCAGTTTTTCTCCACCACAAGGCTCAGGGAACCTGGACTCCGACAGAGTCCTCCCTTCAGATCGATGTTCTGGAGATAAGGGCAGTGTATCTAGCCCTCAAGGCGTTCCATCGGTGGCTCGAGGGCAGGCAGATCCGCATACAGTCGGACAACGCCACGGCGGTTGCGTACATCAACCACCAGGGCGGCACTCGCAGTTGTCAAGCCTTCCAAGAAGTCCGGCGGATTCTGCTGTGGGCGGAGGCCACAGCCTCCACCATCTCCGCGGTTCACATTCCGGGCGTAGAAAACTGGGAAGCAGACTTTCTCAGTCGCCAGGGCATGGACGCGGGGGAATGGTCTCTCCACCCGGACGTGTTTTCAAGAGATCTGTTGCCGCTGGGGAACGCCGGACGTTGATCTCATGGCGTCTCGGCACAACAACAAGGTCCCGGCATTCATGGCATGGTCTCAGGACCACAGAGCTCTGGCGGCGGACGCCTTAGTTCAGGATTGGTCGCAGTTTCAACTGCCTTATGTATTCCCTCCTCTGGCAATGCTGCCCAGAGTGTTGCGCAAGATCAGGTCCGACTGCCGCCGCGCCATCCTCGTCGCTCCAGATTGGCCGAGGCGGTCGTGGTACCCGGATCTGTGGCATCTCACGGTGGGGCAACCGTGGGCGCTCCCAGACCGACCAGACTTGCTATCTCAAGGGCCATTTTTCCATCTGAATTCTGCGGCCCTCAACCTGACTGTGTGGCCGTTGAGTCCTGGCTCTTAGCGTCCTCAGGGTTGTCTCAAGATGTCATTGCCACTATGAGACAGGCCAGGAAACCAACGTCAGCCAAGATCTATCACAGAACTTGGAGGATCTTCTTAGCCTGGTGCTCTGAGAGGGGGTTTACCCCCCTGGCCGTTTGCCTTACCCAGGTTTCTTTCCTTCCTTCAATCGGGATTGGACAAGGGTTTGTCTCTCGGCTCTCTCAAAGGTCAAGTCTCGGCGCTTTCCGTGTTTTTTCAAAAGCGTCTAGCCAGGCTTCCGCAGGTCCGCACGTTCCTGCAGGGAGTTTACCACATAGTCCCACCTTACAAGCGTCCGCTGGAACCCTGGGATCTCAACATGGTTCTACGGGCTCTTCAAAAACCACCTTTTGAGCCGCTGCGGGATGTCTCTCTATCACGTCTTTCTCAGAAGGTGGCATTTCTAGTGGCGGTTACTTCACTCCGTAGAGTGTCAGAGCTTGCAGCGCTGTCATGCAAAGGCCCTTTCCTGGTGTTTCACCAGGATAAGGTGGTTCTGCGTCCGGTCCCGGACTTTCTCCCTAAGGTGGTGTCCACTTTTCATCTCAATCAGGATATCTCCTTACCTTCATCTTGCCCTCATCCAATTCACCAATATGAAAAGGATTTGCATTTGTTAGATCTAGTGAGAGCACTCCGGATTTACGTGTCTCGCACGGCGCCACTGCGCCGCTCTGATGCGCTTTTTGTCCTTGTCGCTGGCCAGCGTAAGGGGTCGCAGGCTTCCAAGTCAACCTTGGCTCGGTGGATCAAGGAACCGATTTTTGAAGCCTACCGTTCTTCTGGGCTTCCGATTCCTTCAGGGCTGAAAGCCCATTCTACCAGAGCCGTGGGTGCGTCCTGGGCATTGCGGCACCAGGCTACGGCTCAGCAGGTGTGTCAGGCGGCTACCTGGTCGAGTCTGCACACTTTCACGAAAACACTATCAGGTGCATGCCTATGCTTCGGCAGATGCCAGCCTAGGTAGGCGAGTCCTTCAGGCGGCGGTTGCCCACCTGTAAGAGGGGGCCGTTGTTTCGGCTCTTTTTATCGAGGTATTCTTTTACCCACCCAGGGACTGCTTTTGGACGTCCCAATTGTCTGGGTCTCCCAATGGAGCGACAAAGAAGAAGGGAATTTTGTTTACTTACCGTAAATTCCTTTTCTTCTAGCTCCTATTGGGAGACCCAGCACCCGCCCCTGTTCCCTTCGGGCTGTTTGTTCTTTTGTGTACACATGTTGTTCATGTTGAAATGTTCTTTTGGTTCATGGTTTCAGTTCTCCGAACATCCTTCGGATTGAATTTACCTTAGACCAATTTATAAGTTTCCTCCTTCCTGCTTTGGCACCAAAACTGATGAGCCCGTGATGCACGGGAGGGTGTATAGGCAGAGGGGAGGGGGTTACACTTTTTAAAGTGTAATACTTTGGCCTCCGGAGGCAGTAGCTATACACCCAATTGTCTGGGTCTCCCAATAGGAGCTAGAAGAAAAGGAATTTACGGTAAGTAAACAAAATTCCCTTCTTTTGTATTTCACCCTCCTGCTACAGCCTGGCTCTTGAATTGAGTACCTATACGTCCTAGAAGAGTAGTAGTTCCCGACCAAGGACGTATATGTATGCCTTGGCGATCACCAGTGCACAGGAGCTATGCCTGGCGCGATTTCCGCCTGATACATTGCTTTTTCGACTGCCGAGCCCTTGCTCTTGTAGCCAGGGCAGTTGCCCGTGCCTTCCCTGGCTGTTTAACACCCTAAATACCGTGCTTGATATTGATTGCAACGATTAGGGGCTTGGGAATGGAATCACGCTCCCTCTCCCATAAAGTGCCTCTGTGATGTAATCGCGAGGGCCCGATTGTCATGACTACCTCCGGCGTTACTTGACTATAAGTTTTTCACAGTGCAGCTGACACCAGCAGTGATATAGAGATATATATTGTATCTAAATTGAAGTCATGTGAGGTCTCATCCCATACTGCATTTTCTTTGTTGCAGTAAATTACTAAATAAGGAGTATGAGGAGTATGTCCTAACTGTAGGAGACTTTGATGAGCGGGTGTTTTTGGGAGCTGATGCAGATGATGAAATCGGTACTCCTCGGAAATTCTTGACAGATCCTCCCTGTACTGTGGTCAATAGTACACCAAGGAAAAATTTGGAGTCCAGTCTTCAGCAGCATTTTGACAAGGTAGGAGTCAAGCCCCCCCCCTCTTTGCACAGTGTTAATTATAATATGTCATTGGGCCTTCGTGACAGGCTTGTCTTAGACTTCCAGTGTGCTGTCATTGTAACTATTCTGGGAAATATGAGCAGATCTGTATGTTCAGACATCTGATTGGATTTGAAATGAAACTGCTTATGTTGTAGCCATTTGTCAAGTGTGTGGTAGCAAGTAAGAGTCCAGGCCGATCTTTATACCATACAAAACACCTTTTATTATACTCCCCTGCGGGGTGGTCTGGTCTGATGGACGTCGCTGGTCTCGGCCTGGCGCCTCTATTGTCTTGAAATCGCAATCTTCCTTCCCTTCTTCTAGAACGCTGTATATAATAAAGCTTACTGCTGGTGGCTGCAACTTATAGGGGACAAATCTAGTGGCAGGTTCCCTTTAAAGAGGACCAACCACCAGGATTTTGCAATATGAACTAAAAGCAGTGCCAGTATGGTAAGATGCTGAATCCAATTTTATGGTCGTGCACAGATAGCCAAGTGTATGTAAATGCCTAATTAATATTCACCAATTCCCCTGCCCACCCCTCTGATGTCATCAGTGATTGGTGCAGTCAGACTTGCTATAACAAATAGAGTAATACTGATGGTGAACTTAATCCTGCGGCTGTGACACCCTTCCCTTGGGTATTCTAGAATTTACGTATTGTGTAGTTCATATATGATTTTTGATATATATACAGATATAGATATAGATATATAGATATAGATATATAGATATATAGATGTTGTTGTGTGTAGTTACCAAGTGTTTGTGTAGGGCGCTGTACATGTTCTGGGTGTGATGGGGGGTGAGAGCAGTGTTTGTGTGTTGCGTTGTTTGTGGAGCGTTGTGTGTGTGTTGCGCGGTTTGTGTGTGTGTGGTGTGTTTTGGGGGGAGGTATGTTTTGTGCAATGTGTGTGTTGTGCGGTATGTGCGTATATTTGTGTGTGCAGCGTTGTCTGTGTGGGTGTCTGTGTAGGGCAGTTGTTTGTGGTTCCCAGTGTGTGTGTGTGTGTGTGGTGTGTTGTGCAGTGCGCGCGTGTGTGTGTTGGGGGAAGGTGTGCACTTCCCATCGTGCTCCATCCCCCATGCAGTGCACTCCCCATCGTGCTCCATCCCCCATGCAGTGCACTCCCCATCGTGCTCCATCCCCCATGCAGTGCACTCCCCATCGTGCTCCATCTCCCATGCTGCGCACTCCCAAACGTGCTCCATCCGCCATGCTGCGCACTCCCAAACGTGCTCCATCCGCCATGCTGCGCACTCCCAAACGTGCTCTATCCGCCATGCTGCACACTCCCAAACGTGCTCCATCCGCCATGCTGCGCACTCCCAAACGTGCTCCATCCGCCATGCTGCGCACTCCCAAACGTGCTCCATCCGCCATGCTGCGCCAGCATCAGCCTCTCTGCCCGCAGCATCAGCCTCTCTGCCCGCAGCATCAGCCTCTCTGCCCGCAGCATCAGCCTCTCTCATCCCAGCATCAGCCTCTCTCATCCCAGCATCAGCCTCTCTCATCCCAGCATCAGCCTCTCTCATCCCAGCATCAGCCTCTCTCATCCCAGCATCAGCCTCTCTCATCCCAGCATCAGCCTCTCTCATCCCAGCATCAGCCTCTCTCATCCCAGCATCAGCCTCTCTCATCCCAGCATCAGCCTCTCTCATCCCAGCATCAGCCTCTCTGTCCCCAGCATCAGCCTCTCTGTCCCCAGCATCAGCCTCTCTGTCCCCAGCATCAGCCTCTCTGTCCCCAGCATCAGCCTCTCTGTCCCCAGCATCAGCCTCTCTGTCCCCAGCATCAGCCTCTCTGTCCCCAGCATCAGCCTCTCTGTCCCCAGCATCAGCCTCTCTGTCCCCAGCATCAGCCTCTCTGTCCCCAGCATCAGCCTCTCTGTCCCCAGCATCAGCCTCTCTGTCCCCAGCATCAGCCTCTCTGTCCCCAGCATCAGCCTCTCTGTCCCCAGCATCAGCCTCTCTGTCCCCAGCATCAGCCTCTCTGTCCCCAGCATCAGCCTCTCTGTCCCCAGCATCAGCCTCTCTGTCCCCAGCATCAGCCTCTCTGTCCCCAGCATCAGCCTCTCTGTCCCCAGCCCCAGCCTCTCTGTCCCCAGCCCCAGCCTCTCTGTCCCCAGCCCCAGCCTCTCTGTCCCCAGCACCAGCCTCTCTGTCCCCAGCACCAGCCTCTCTGTCCCCAGCACCAGCCTTCCCCTGGATCAGCCTCCTCCAGCACGCCATGGTCCTCTGCCGACACTCACACACACCTGATCGCATACACTCACACACACCCGATAGCATACACTCACACACACCCGATCGCATACACTCACACACACCCGATCGCATACACTCACACACACCCGATCGCACACACACATTGACGATATTGCACATACGCGCTCATACTCACAACATCCGGAGATACCACATGCTTCTGGCCATGTGATCCTCCGGCAGGTCCTGGAAGGTCACAACAGCACAGTATCGAGGCCGAGAAGCAAGCGATATCGCCGGATGCTGTGAGTGTGTGGATGCGATGTGATGTATGTGTGAGGTGTGTGAGAGTGAGTGTGAGCCGGTGTACACTGGTAACTATGATACACATCGGGTAACCAAGGGACCTTAGTTACCCGATGTGTATAATGGTTACCAGCGTTCACGGCCTCCGTCAAGATCCCAGCATCGCAAGGTTATGTCTGGCGCTGCTGGGATCCTGACGGAGCCGGTGTAGAAGCAAGCGATATCCCAGGATGTTGTGAGTGTGTGGATGTGATGTGGGAGGTGTGTGTGAGAGTGAGTGTGATCTGATATGTGTGTGTGTACTCACCTGGGAATCTGAGCTCCGTGTCAGTTGGGCCAGAGCGAGCGTGCATTGCGTGAGGGGGGCGGGTACTGCAGAGAGCCGGGGCGAGAGGCCAATCCGTGTGCGGGGGCGGGGCCATGGCGATCCCAGCGGCCAATCAGCTTTGTGTCACCGTAAGGACACAATTTTGGAGCATGACAGACAGACAGAATAAGGCAATTATATATATATAGATAGATAGATATAGATAGATAGAGATATATATCTCTATCTATCTATCTATCTATCTATCTATCTCTATGTGTATATGTCATATTTTATTCATTTTATATAGCGCTGTTAATTCCACAGCACTTTACATACATTGGCAACTCTGTCCACATTGGGGCTCACAATCTAAATTCCCAAAAAGTATGTTTTTGGAGTGTGGAAGGAACCCGGACGAAACCCACGCAAACTCTGAGTACATGCAAACTCCTTGCAGATGGTGTCCTTGGTGGGAATTGAACCCAGCGCTGCAAGACTGCAGTGCTAACCACTGAGCCATCGTGCCGCCATGTGATGAAACAGATTGGCATTATTACTTTCTAATTTTATAATTAAAAAAACCCACAAACCTTGAGGAGCCCTGTTCTTCTTGGCACCTTTTAAGCTTGCCCTTTGTCATAGAGGCTATGACCTCAAACTGACTGCATGATCTGTACCCAAATATCTGACAAAAATGACACTAAGAAATGTTCTGAGTTTGGTAGTATGGCACCTGAAGCTTTGGGCCTTATATCTAGATTATATGTCAGACTGTATTGCTATTGGGGCATCCTGGTAATATTGTCATTATACCAGTAGTAGTGTTATATATTGTTCCATATTCCGCAGAGGAGGTCCTTTGCGCCGTCCACTCCTTTGACTGGTAGACGATACCTGAAGGAGAAGGAGGCGGTAATCACTCCCGTCTCATCAGCGACACAGTGTGTGAGTAAGCTGCAGAGCATGGTGAGCGGCCTCCGGAATACCCCCAGCGACCAGCTGATAAGTATCTTCAAGTAGGTATCTGCTACTCTTACTTTGTGCTCCACTATATTAGCGGGGGAGGTGTCAGACGTGTCTTGTTTTCCTGTAGGTCATGTGCCCGTAATCCAGTGGAAAATATACAGAACACTGTGAATGATGTTCAGAGACGCTTCTGTCATCATTACACCCAGCCATCAGGGGATCAGCCTGGTTCTCATATTGGTAAGTTGCAGAAACTATTTCCTTGTGTTAAGGTGAACTCTTAATCAGAGATCACTAGTTGCCTACTGCCTGGTCTAAATGGTGTGGATCGAGTGCATGTTGCCTACTGCCTGGTCTAAATGGTGTGGATCGAGTGCATGCTTGAAAAATGAGATCAGACACAGTCGGATATTCATCTTTCCTCGACAGAAGTCAGCCCATGCTCTGCCTTTATTACAACTGAGCTTGCTCTGATATAACCTTGCAAAGGGGAATGTCCGGATGTGTTCATTGGTCAGTGGGTCGAACAATGTGTTAGTCCATGAGCTGATTGGTGGGCGTCATTGTAGGCGGGTCTATGACATCATTGGATGGATCCATGGTGATGGTGATGGGAGGGACGTCATCTGGTGGATCCATGCTGATGGTTTGGTCTGTGATGTCATCTGATCTTTGGGTTGGTCTTCTAGCTTGACCAGGGGTCTTCCCTTATATGGTATCTTCTTACACCTGGACATTCCTTGCATTCCAGGCAAGGTGTGGAGAAACAGGCAATGGCAGCCATCTTTATATCTGTGTCATGTATATGATCTGAAACCTGAATTATGTAAGGCAAATCAACATATTTCCCACAATCCCTTGTCAAGAAGTTAATTAAGTATTTCATCTTATGGCTCTCCTCAACACTTGGACTGGTGTGTGGGTTGTATTTTTTTTTTTTTTTTTAAATTGGCCATTACTATTGCAGCAATGCTAGCGCACATCACCATCTACGATGGCTGAACTCTGATTTCCTGCAGAGGTGATGTGCGCTGCAGCAGCCTATAAAACAAAACCAAATGGGCAGAGGAGAGATGTGGCTGAAACAGCGGAGGGTGAATAACTGCTCTCTCCATTATTTTAACCTAGATTAAGCAGCCTGAAGAGGGTTATTTTTTTGGAAAAACCCTCCAACCTGTTTTAATTAAAAAAAAAAAAAAAAAAAATTAATAAATAAAAATGCTAAACTGTAATGTTTGCATCGAAAACCACCTAGACCAGTTTGTTTTCTATTTTCAGACTTTGCTATTAATAGATGGAAACTGGCAGAGATTTTGTACTATAAAGTTCTGGAATCCATTGTTTTTCAAGAAATCAGGAGACTTAATGGGAAAGATTTAACGGTAAGATGAGCAACTACTTGACCTTTCTGCACCTTGATGTTTAATGTATATTATAAACAGCGGTGAAATCCAATCCATATTCATATCATTGACTAAGGGTCTGTGCACACTGGGAAAATGTGTTTAAATAAAATCCGCACCCTCTGGCAGAATTCCGCACCCGCGGCAAAAAAACGCACCCAAAATCCGCATGCGGTTAATTGTGGTTTCTCTGACGCCTCATTGGGGGACACAGGACCATGGGTGTTATGCTGCCTATCCATAGGAGGACACTAAGTAGATGCAAAAGCATAGCTCCTCCTCTGCAGTATACACCCCCCTGGCCGGGCCAGGCAACCCCAGTTTTAGCTTAGTGTCTATAGGAGGCACATCTCTGCAGACTACTGCAGCAAGATT
Source organism: Anomaloglossus baeobatrachus (assembly GCF_048569485.1). Lineage (NCBI taxonomy): Eukaryota > Metazoa > Chordata > Amphibia > Anura > Aromobatidae > Anomaloglossus > Anomaloglossus baeobatrachus. The sequence continues at coordinate 351,327,987 of NC_134357.1, read as the reverse complement.
TTTTTCTTTTTAGAGGACGACGGTTCCTTCGGGGACCGATCTCCTCCCAAAACCATCAACAGGCGGGAACGCGGAGTGTTGCCTCCCCGGACCACCTCCTGCGACGCTGGATCCTGGGCTGTTCTCACTGGACGACAGGTCTCATGGCACTGATTTTCCAGAGTTCAGAGCAGATGAAAACTTCCTCAGCCCCTCTTGCAGGCTCTGAGTTGATATTCGCTCCGCACCAGCGTGACCAGACTGCCATCTCCACAGGAGCTGAGGTGAGAGATTTCCGATTTTTCCAGAGCATTCCTCAGTCCCTCTGGCAGGCTCTGAGTTGATACACGTTCTGTGACCGGGCACAGCAGGCGTTAGAATCTGCACACTGGCTCCCTGACAGGAAACTGGAGCAAAGGTCACATTGACTGGATGCACATGGGCTGTGATTGCAGACACCTGCAGAGCATTCCACCTGTGGCGAGGGGAGGGGACAACTTCCTGGACTAAGTGCACCCGCAGCTGCGGTACACTTAGGCTATGTGCGCACTTACCGGATTTTGCCGCGGATTTTCCGCGGATTTGCTGCATGTTTTGCTGCAGAAAATGTTCATAACATCTCTGCAGTGAATCACCAGCAAATCCTATGGAGAAAAAAAATCCTGTGCGGACTGGGCGGAATTTGACAGCTGCATGTTTTGCTGCGGGAATCCCGCAGCAAAAACAAGTGCATGTCACTTCTTTTCCGCACATCGCTGCGGGATTTCACTCCATTGACTCCAATGTTAATCATGAAATCCCGCAGGGAATAACGCAGGCAGCAAATTCTGTGCGGTTCACTGCGTTTTCCTGCGTTATTCCCTGCGGTATTTCGCGGTTTACCTCCGGTAATGTGCATCGCTTGTCTGCGGTTTTGCAGGGAAGTGATGTCATTACAGGAAGAGGAAGCCGTGCAGAGTAAACACACACATAGAACACAGACACAGACATCACAGACATAGAACACATAGACACAGACACATAGAACACACATAGAAAGAAAACGGAAATATAGAAAAAAAAGAACGTGGGCTCCGCTGCATATTTACCTTCCAGCCAAGGTAAGCACACAGCGGCGGCCCGGTATTCTCAGGCTGGGGAGGGAGAGGGGCAGGGGTAATGTCCCCCGCCTCACTCCCCCTCCGGCAGCCGAGAATATCAGCCGCAGCTGCCCCGGCATTGTCGCATGCATTATGCGGCAATGCCGGCGTGTCCTCGGCTCTTCTTGCCACCGTGTAGCAGTGGTGGCAAGGTAATACAAGGGGTTAATGGTGATGGGGGACCACCGCCATTAACTCCAGGCTTGATCATGGCAGCGTCTATGTGACAGCTGACATGATCAACCCGTAAGTAAAGTGAATAAAACAGACACCGAAAAATCCTATATTTTAAATAAAACAAACAAGCCTCGTTCACCCTTTTATTAACCCCCCCAAACAAAGCTCCGGCGTAATCCAGGTCCGACGTCCTGCGCTGCTTCCATCCAGCCGCGACTGTCACAGACACAGCGCTGAATGAATGCAGCAGACAGCAGAGGTAATTACCGGTCATTTCCCACGGCCGGTAATGTGAACTCACTGCCGACCGTGGGAAATGCAGCGATCTGTCCTCTATCCCTCTATCTGTCCCTCTATCTGTCCCTCTATCTGTCCCTCTATCTGTCCCTCTATCTGTCCCTCTATCTGTCCCTCTATCTGTCCCTCTATCTGTCCCTCTATCTGTCCCTCTATCTGTCCCTCTATCTGTCCGTCTGTCTATCTATCTATCCCTCTATCTATTCTTCTATCTACTATCTCAGAATTAAATGACTTTTTTTTTTTTTTTTCAATGTGCTTTATTGCATTGAATGCAATAAAGCACATCCCAACCCGCACGCGGCAAATCCGCGGCAATACCGCGAATAATACCGCGGTAAAACCGCGGCAAACCACATGCGGTTTCCCGCGGTTTTTTACCGCGGGTGCGGTAATCTTTGAGGGCATGCGGAATTTTCTCAAGAAAATTCCACTTCCCAGTGCGCACAGGGCCTTATAGAGGTTTTTCTGTCCACCATTGTTGTACAGGGCTGGAGGAGGGAAGGGGAGTCCCTTCCCACCATTTTTTTGTTATTATATTTTCTCATGCCTTCTTGTCAGAGCTAAGCCCTGCCCCCTACGACACTCGATAAGCCACACTCCCTCACGAAAGCGCGCGTAACCCTCCTCACACAGGATCTGCAGAGCATTGCTGCAGAGCATTGCTCCCTCTTGTTGTGATCAGAGCCTGTGGGCGTCTCTCAGAGCTGGCTTCCTCCTTCCCACAGGAACTGTGACGCAGGAGGGGGAAAGGGTCATCAGGGTTCTGGATGAGTTATAGCCTCCCTTACATATTAACTCTGCAGAGCATTGCTCCCTCATTACAATCAGAGTTTGTGACTCATCGGCCAGGGGCTGCAGTCACAGGTTTTATGCCCTGCACAACTACAGCAACAACTATAAGACTATTAATGTATCCTGCCACACTGAGCTACTAGGGGATGATAGCCCCTCTTCCTTCTGTGAGTCCGGTGCCTTTTTAGCCCCGCCACTACCGCAGCAACCGCTGCCAGCCCAGAGCCTACGGCTCCCAGTCCCCCAGAATGGGCACAGTTCCCAGAACCTGGTGCTGGCTATGCAACATCGTCCTCACACCCATCGGGGTCCCTGGACAGAACGCAGCCTGATGACACCTCTGTAGAGGGTCCTTTTGATAAGAATCAGCCCTCTGCTTCACCGGTTGCAGATCAGAAAAAGGGCATGACCCCCATGGGTCTCCCTCTGGGGTTCACAGATGGGGTTCTCCCACATGTTCCGCGGTCTCTGGGGAGCCGGAGGAAGGGGAATGATGTTTGTACCAGGATGATTCCTTGGTTTCAACCTCCCCGAGCGATCAAGCTACGATGGACTCCCTTATTGCAGCAATCTACCAAAACTCTGCATGTGGAAGATCTCCCATCCACTACTACTGACCCTGCGGTCTCCTTTAAAAGGGTGAAGAAACTTCAAAAAAAAGAAAAGAGCTTTTTGACGGCGCTTCGGTATCCGTAAACTCATGGAGTCCCGGTACCCCTTTGGCTTAGCTGTCTCTAAGGGCTGGGCCGATCCGGCCTCGGTGGACCCTCACCCGGCTTCTGCCTGCCTGAAGGACCCTCCTGTCTTTTTTACTTGATGGATCCTCCTTCAAGGACCTGACAGACAAGTGGAGCAGCTCGATCACTCTGCCTCGAGGCCGCGGGTCCCTCTCCCCTTCCGTGTGGGTCGCACAGGCACCAGGACTACCAGTTTTCCTCAGACCCTCACAGATGTAACTGTTCACATTGCTGCGGCGGCGGAGTACCTCATGCAGGCCTCCCTCGGCGCTGCTACCTGCACAGTTATTGCCGCCTCAAATACCATAGCCATCCGTAAGGCCCTCTGGTTCCGATAATGGAGAGTGGACTCTGTCTCTAAGAAGCCTCTCACAGTACTCCTTTCCAGACCGATGGTTTGCCGATCGTCTGGACAGGCTCTTTTTTTTTTTTTGTCCGATGCCACGGGAGGAAAAGAGTACCTTTCTCCCCCAACTCTAGCCCAGGATGTTTTTTACTAGACACGCAGGGCCCGACCTTCTCAGCCCTCCCCGAGTCCACCTCGTCCTGGCAGTCTAGACAAAGACCGAGAAGTCTCGTCCTTCTCCATCTGGGCCGCCGCCTCAGACCACAAATGGGTCTGATACCTTGTCTTCCGGTTACCACATTGAATTCTGGACCCGATCCCCTGGTCAGTCTTTTCTCTCAAAACCCCCCCCAAACGCTCCAAAACACCACGAGGCCTTCTCCTCAGCAATCCACTCCCTCCAAACGGCGGGGGTGATGGTACCTGTTCCGGACGGCGAGAGGTTCAAGGCTATACCTATCTATCGTGGTCGCCAAAGAAAGACTGGTCAGTTCGTCCCATCCTGGACCTCTAACACCTGAGCAAACATGTGCATGTAAGGAGATTCAGAATGGACTTCCTAGGGTCCATTATTACCTTTATGGTCGAAGGAGAATTCCTTGCTTCCCTAGCTATCAGGGACGCGTACCTGCACATACCCATCGCTCCAGCTCACCAAAGTTTCTTTGTCGCTCCATTGGGAGACCCAGACACTCGGGTGTATAGCTTATGCCTCCGGAGGCCACACAAAGTATTACACTAAAAGTGTAAAGCCCCTCCCCTTCTGCCTATACACCCCCTGTACATCACGGGCTCCTCAGTTTTTATGCTTTGTGCGAAGGAGGCTGACATCCACGCATAGCTCCACAGCTTAGTCAGCAGCAGCTGCTGACTAGGTCGGATGGAAGAAAAGAGGGCCCATAACAGGGCCCCCAGCATGCTCCCTTCTCACCCCACTTTGTCGGCGGTGTTGTTAAGGTTGAGGTACCCATTGCGGGTACGCAGGCAGGAGCCACATGCTGTTTTCCTTCCCCATCCCTTATGGGCTCTGGGTGAAGTGGGATCTGAATCGGTATCGTCAGGGACAAGGCCCTGCTACTGTGAGGTACTCTGTGTCCCCGTGGGGACCGCGCATGGAGCGCTTGTGCCATACACATTGCAGCACTGCTGGGTGTGTTAGTGCACCGGGGACTACCGCGCGGCCGCACTTATTGCCGGCCGCGCTTATAACTTTAGTCCCCGGCTTCTGCGGCCTAGTACCGCATATTCCCGCCCACAGGCCTGCCAGTCAGGGGAAGGGCGGGACGCTGCACAGATCGTCAGCGCTGAGGGCTGGAGCATACATTAGTATCCTCCTCCCTCCTCACTCAGTACACTGGGGCACTAGATTCCCGCACTTTCTTGGGCACGCCCACGGTCCCCTCCTCCCCACAGAACGCCGACAGCCATTCCTGTCAGCGATTCAGACGCTGGAGAGGAGAGACAACACAAGGAGACCCAGGCAGGGAATCTGGTGATCACACAACCGCTCTGAGCGGTCGGTAAGCAGCACCTGAGTGCCGAAGTGTGTGTGTGTGTGTGTATATATATATATATATATATATATATATATATATATATATATATATATATATATATATATATATATATATATATATATATATATATATATATATATATATATATATATATATATATATATATATATATATATATATATATATATATATATTTGCACTGTACGGTCGCTCTGTTGATTTTTGGCTATATACCCTCCTGGATTGTTCTCAGAGGAGACAACAGCATGTCGTCCGCAAAAAGCAAGGGTGCCAAAGCACAGGCTTACTTTGCAACCTGTACCTCATGTGCAGCTATACTACCGGCAGGTTCCACTGACCCTCATTGTGTGCAATGCTCGGCCCCTGTGGCACTTACTCAGCCGGAGCCTCTGCTACAGGTGGCCCAGGTGGAACCACCTGCTACCACTGTCCAGGTGACAGGGACGGAGTTTGCAGCTTTTGCTGACAAACTGTCTGAGAGTATGGATAAATGGTCTGCTAAAATACTAGAAGCCTTACAGTCCAGACCGGTGATTCAGGCCCCGGGCACTGTTCAATCTTTGACCCCAGGTCCCCCTCAATTGGAACAGCAAAGTGTCCCTGGGGTGACCCATAGGTCCCAGGGTAAGGTCTCTGAAACGGATCGCAGTCCCAGGCCGCCTAAGCGGGCTCGCTGGGAAATTCCCTCCACCTCATCACACTGTTCAGGGTCTCAGCAGGAGGACTCTCTGGAGGATAAAGCGGAGGTAACAGATCAGGATTCTGATCATGAAGCCGCTCTCAACCTTGATACACCTGAAGGTGACGCCGTAGTGAATGACCTTATAGCGACCATCAATCAGGTGTTGGATATTTCTCCCCCAGCTCCTACAATTGAGGAGTCAGCTTCTCAGGAGAAATTCCGTTTCAGGTTTCCCAAGCGTACATTGAGTACGTTTCTGGATCATTCTGACTTCAGAGAGGCTGTCCAGAAAAACCGAGACTGTCCAGACAAGCGTTTTTCCAAGCGCCTTAAGGATACACGTTATCCCTTCCCCCCCTGATGTGGTCAAGGGCTGGACTCAGTGTCCTAAGGTGGATCCTCCAATCTCCAGACTGGCGGCTAGATCCATAGTTGCAGTGGAAGATGGGGCTTCGCTCAAAGATGCCACTGACAGACAGATGGAACTATGGTTGAAATCCATCTATGAAGCTATCGGCGCGTCTTTTGCTCCAGCATTCGCAGCCGTATGGGCACTCCAAGCTATCTCAGCTTGTCAGGCGCAGATTAATACAGTCACACGTACATCTGTTCCGCAAGTGGTGTCCTTAACCACTCAGGCGTCGGCGTTTGCGTCCTACGCCATTAATGCTATCCTGGACTCTGCGAGCCGTACGGCGGTAGCATCCGCCAATTCGGTGGTAGTCCGCAGGGCCATGTGGCTACGTGAATGGAAGGCAGACTCTGCTTCCAAAAAGTTCTTAACCGGTTTGCCATTGTCTGGCGACCGCTTGTTTGGTGAGCGATTGGATGAAATCATTAAACAATCCAAGGGAAAGGACTCATCCTTACCCCAGTCCAAACCAAACAGACCTCAACCACGGAAGGTACAATCGAGGTTTCGGTCCTTTCGGACCGCGGGCAGGTCTCAATTCTCCTCGTCCAAAAGGCCTCAGAAAGATCAGAGGAACTCCGACTCATGGCGGTCTAAGTCACGTCCTAAAAAGACCGCCGGAGGAACCGCTCCCAAAGCGGCCTCCTCATGACTTTCGGCCTCCTCAAACCGCATCCTCGGTCGGTGGCAGGCTCTCCCGCTTTTGCGACACCTGGCTGCCACAGGTAAAAGACCGATGGGTGAGAGACATTCTATCTCAAGGTTACAGGATAGAGTTCAGCTCTCGTCCTCCGACTCGTTTCTTCAGAACATCTCCGCCCCCCGAAAGAGCCGATGCTCTTCTGCAGGCGGTGTGCACTCTGAAGGCGGAAGGAGTGGTGATACCTGTTCCTCTTCAGCAACGGGGTCACGGTTTTTACTCCAACTTGTTCGTGGTGCCAAAAAAGGACGGATCCTTCCGTCCTGTTCTGGACCTAAAACTGCTCAACAAGCATGTGAAAATCAGGCGGTTCCGGATGGAATCGCTCCGCTCCGTCATCGCCTCAATGTCCCAAGGAGATTTCCTGGCATCAATCGACATCAAAGATGCTTATCTCCACGTACCGATTGCACCAGAGCATCAGCGCTTCCTGCGTTTCGCCATAGGTGACGAACACCTTCAGTTCGTGGCACTGCCTTTTGGCCTGGCGACAGCCCCACGGGTCTTCACCAAGGTTATGGCAACAATGGTGGCAATCCTACACTCCCAGGGACCCTCGGTGATCCCTTACTTAAACGATCTGCTTGTCAAGGCACCCTCTCAAGGGGCATGCCAACACAGCCTGAACATTGCTCTGGAGACTCTCCAGAGTTTCGGGTGGATCATCAATTTTCCAAAGTCAAATCTGACACCGGCCCAATCACTGACATATCTTGGCATGGAGTTTCATACTCTCTCAGCGATAGTGAAGCTTCCGCTGAACAAACAGCGTTCACTACAGACAGGGGTGCAATCTCTCCTTCAAGGCCAGTCACACCCCCTGAGGCGCCTCATGCACTTCCTAGGGAAGATGGTGGCAGCAATGGAGGCAGTTCCTTTTTGCGCAGTTTCATCTGCGCCCACTTCAATGGGACATTCTCCGCAAATGGGACAGGAAGTCGACGTCCCTCGACAGGAACGTCTCCCTTTCGCGGGCAGCCAAGGCTTCCCTTCAGTGGTGGCTTCTCCCCACTTCTCTGTCGAAGGGGAAATCCTTCCTGCCCCCATCCTGGGCGGTGGTCACGACGGACGCGAGCCTGTCAGGGTGGGGAGCGGTCTTTCTCCACCACAGGGCTTAGGGTACTTGGACTCAGACAGAGTCCTCCCTTCAGATCAATGTTCTGGAGATAAGGGCAGTGTATCTTGCCCTAAAGGCGTTCCAGCCGTGGCTGGAAGGCAAACAGATCTGAATTCAGTCGGACAACTCCACAGCGGTGGCATACATCAACCACCAAGGCGGGACACGCAGTCGGCAAGCCTTCCAGGAAGTCCGGCGGATTCTGCTGTGGGTGGAAGCCACAGCCTCCACCATATCCGCAGTTCACATCCCGGGCGTAGAAAACTGGGAAGCAGACTTTCTCAGTCGCCAGGGCATGGACGCAGGGGAATAGTCCCTTCACCCGGACGTGTTTCAGGAGATCTGTTGCCGCTGGGGCATGCCGGACGTCGACCTAATGGCGTCCCGGCACAACAACAAGGTCCCGACATTCATGGCACGGTCTCAAGATCACAGAGCTCTGGCGGCAGACGCCTTAGTTCAGGATTGGTCGCAGTTTCAACTCCCTTATGTGTTTCCTCCTCTGGCACTGTTGCCCAGAGTGTTACGCAAGATCAGGGCCGACTGCCGCCGCGCCATCCTCGTCGCTCCAGACTGGCCGAGGAGGTCGTGGTACCCGGATCTGTGGCATCTCACGGTCGGCCAACCGTGGGCGCTACCAGACCGACCAGACTTGCTGTCTCAAGGGCCGTTTTTCCATCTGAATTCTGCGGCCCTCAACCTGACTGTGTGGCCATTGAGTCCTGGATCCTAGCGTCTTCAGGGTTATCCCAAGAGGTCATTGCTACTATGAGACAGGCTAGGAAACCAACGTCCGCCAAGATCTACCACAGGACGTGGAAGATATTCCTGTCGTGGTGCTCTGCTCAGGGTTTTTTCTCCCTGGCCATTTACCTTGCCCACTTTTCTGTCCTTCCTTCAATCCGGATTGGAAAAGGGTTTGTCGCTCGGCTCCCTTAAGGGACAAGTCTCTGCGCTCTCTGTGTTTTTTCAGAAGCGCCTAGCCAGACTTCCACAGGTACGCACGTTCCTGCAGGGGGTTTGTCACATCTTCCCTCCTTACAAGCGTCCGTTAGAACCCTGGGATCTGAACAGGGTGCTGATGGCTCTTCAGAAACCACCGTTCGAGCCAATGAGGGATATTTCTCTCTCGCGCCTTTCGCAGAAAGTGGTCTTCCTAGTAGCAGTCACTTCACTTCGGAGAGTGTCTGAGCTAGCAGCGTTGTCGTGCAAAGCCCCTTTCCTGGTGTTTCACCAGGACAAGGTGGTTCTGCGTCCGGTTCCGGAATTTCTCCCTAAGGTGGTATCCCCCTTTCATCTCAATCAGGATATCTCCTTACCCTCTTTTCTTCGGCGCTCTATTGGGAGACCCAGACGATTGGGTGTATAGCACTGCCTCCGGAGGCCACACAAAGCAATTACACTAAAAAGTGTAAGGCCCCTCCCCTTCTGGCTATACACCCCCAGTGGGATCACTGGCTCACCAGTTTTCTGCTTTGTGCGAAGGAGGTCAGACATCCACGCATAGCTCCACTGTTTGTAGTCAGCAGTAGCTGCTGGCTATATCGGATGGAAGAAAAGAGGGCCCATATGGGGCCCCCAGCATGCTCCCTTCTCACCCGCGGTGGTGCTTGTAAGGTTGAGGTACCTATTGCTGGTACAGAGGCTGGAGCCCACATGCTGTTTTCCTTCCACATCCCCTGGAGGGCTCTGTGGAAGTGGGATCTTGCCGGCCCCCAAGCCCTGAGGCCGGGCTCCATCCACAGACCCAGAGAACCTGCTGGATTTGGAGCGGGAGTGCCGTTCAGGGACAAGGCCCTGCAACTTTCAGGTACTCTGTGTCCCCGGCAGGCACGGACACTCTCAAGGCTTGCTGAGCGTTATAGTGCGCCGGGGACAGTAGCGCTGTGCGCTGGGGTTAGGTCACTGCAGCTTTGCTGAGTGACGTTACATGTTGGGAACTACTGCGCCGACCGCTACTGGAGCGGCGGCGCAGCTGCGACTTGTGGTGCGCCGGGGACTTTGCGCCGACCGCGCTTTTACGGCGGCGGCGCTTCTAACTTTAGCCCCCGGCTTCTGCGGCCTAGCGCCGCTTCGTTCCCGCCCCCACCCTGTCAATCAGGGTAGGGGAGAGACGCTGCTCAATTGGCAGCGCCGAGGGCTGGAGCTTTATTTACATGCTCCAGCCCTCTCACTAGGCACAGTGGGAAGCAGGCTTCCCGCTCTTCTTCGTCTGTATACGCCCAGGGCCCGCCCCCCCCTCTCCACAAGGACGCCGGCAGCCATTACACATGCAGTCTGGCTGGGGAAAGGCAGCAGGCTCTGGGAGACCCAGACTAAAGGGATTTCGGCGACCACACACCCGCTCCTAAGCGGGCGGTAAGCTGCACTTTAGTGCTGGCCCCACTAGTGCCTCAGTGTTATATTAGTGTACTTTTTTCTTGGTACCATATATATATATATATATAGTTGCACTGTAAGGTCGCTTCTTGGCTGGACACCCTGTACTGCTCTGAGGAGGCAGCAACATGTCATCCGCAAAACGCAAGGGTGCCAAGGCACAGGCTGTGTACACTGTTTGTACTGCATGTGGGGCTGATCTACCGGCAGGCTCCAATGACTCACATTGTGTGCAATGTTCAGTCCCAGTGGCACTTCGTCAGCCAGAGCCTATGGTGGTAGTGGCCCAGGCAGAGACGCCTGTGAACCCTGCCCCGGTGACGGGGACAGACTTTGCAGTTTTTGCTGATAAAATGTCTGTGACTATGACAAAAATCCTGGAGACCTTGCAGTCCAGGCCAGTTACTCAGACCATGGACACTGCTGTGTCTATGCTCTCCGGTCCCCCTCAGTTGGAACTAATCCGTACTTCAAGGGGGTCTCAAGCATCACAGGCTGAAGTCTCTGACTCAGATGACAGTCCCAGGCAGCCTAAGCGTGCTCGCTGGGAAAGACCCTCCACGTCATCACACTGCTCAGGGTCTCAGCGAGAAGAGTCTCTCTGTGATGAGACTGAGGACGGTGATCAGGATTCTAATCCTGGGGCCCCTCTCAATCTGGATGCCCCTGATGGTGACGCCATGGTTAATGACCTTATATCGGCAATTAATAGACTGTTGGATATTTCTCCCCCAGCCCCTTCTGCAGAGGAGGCAGCTGCACAGCAGGAGAAGTTCCATTTCCTGTATCCCAAGCGTAAATTAAGTGCTTTTTTGGATCACTCTGACTTCAGAGAATCGATCCAGAAACACGACGCTCATCCAGACAAGCGTTTCTCTAAACGTTCTAAGGATACCCGTTATCCTTTCTTCAGCGCTCTATTGGGAGACCCAGACGATTGGGGTATAGCTACTGCCCTCTGGAGGCCACACAAAGCACTACATCAAAAGTGCAAGGCCCCTCCCCCTCTGGCTATACCCCCCCGTGATATCACGGGTTCTCCAGTTTTAGCTTTGTGTGCGAAGGAGGTCAGACATTCCATGCATAGCTCCACAGATTTTAGTCAGCAGTAGCTGCTGACTATTTCGGATGGAAGAAAAGAGGACACATATAGTGTCCCCAGCATGCTCCCTTCTCACCCCTGGATGGTGTTGTAAGGTTGAGGTACCTATTGCTGGTACAGGGCTGGAGCCTGACATGCTGTTTTCCTTCCACATCCCCTTGTAGGGCTCTGTGGAAGTGGGATCCTGCCGGCCTCTCAGCTCTGACGCCGGGCTCCATCCACAGACCCATTAGAACCTGATGGAGACGGAGCAGGAGTACGATCAGGGACAGGCCCTGCATCATACAGGTACTCTGTGTCCCCGGCAGGCACAGACACACTCCGGGCTGGCTGGGTGTTGTAGTGCGCCGGGGACCGCAACGTTGGAGTTAGTGTCCCTACAGATTACTGGGGGATTTTTTGTGTATGGGAACGCAGCGCCGACCCCCTCTGGACCGGGCTGCGCTGCTGTGACTTGTGGTGCGCCGGGGATCCGCCGTCCGCGCTTTTACGGCGGCGGCGGTTATAAATTGAGTCCCCGGCTTTTTGGGCCTAGGACGCCGGCAGCTCCGATTCGTTCCCGCCCCCACCCTGTCATTCAGGGTAGGGGAGAGACGCTGTTCGCTAGCAGCGACGAGGGCTGGAGCCTGATTTACATGCTCCAGCCCTCACACTAGGCACAGAGGGAAGCAGGCTTCCCGCTCTTAGCCAGGAACGCCCAGGGCCCACCCCCTTTCCTCTCAGGACGCCGGCAGCCATTACATGCAGTCTGGCTGGAGGAAGGACGCAAGGCTCTGGGAGACCTGGACTAGGGGCTATCTGGCGACCACACACCCGCTTTTTAAGCGGGCGGTAAGCGATTTTTCTGTGCTGGTCCCTCTAGTGCCTCACGGTGTATCGGTGTACTGTGTACAGATATATAGATATTGTTTTTCTTGCACTGTGAGGTCGCTTCTGGCTGCTCTCCCAGATCACTCTGTGGAAGCAGCAACATGCCATCCTCAAAACGCAAGGCTGCCAAGGCCAGGGCTGTGTGTACTGCGTGTGCTGCATGTGGGGCTGATCTACCAGCAGGCTCCCATTGTGTGCAATGCTCCGACCCGGTGCTGCTTCGCCAGCCGGAGTCAGGAGAGGTAGTGACCCAGGCTGAGACGCTTGTAAGTTCTGCCCCGGTGACAGGGACAGACTTTGCAGTTTTTCCTGATAATATGTCTCTGTCTATGGCAAAAATCCTTGAAACCTTGCAATCTATGCATGGGGCTCAGTCTTTGGGCACGGCGAGGCCTCTGTCCTCAGGTCCCCCTCACTTGGAATTAATCCAGCCCACAGGGGGGTCCCCGGCTTCACAGGCCGAGGATTATGACTCAGATGATAGCCCCAGCCACCCTAAGCGAGCTCGCTGGGAAAGACCCTCGACGTCATCACACTGCTCAGGGTCTCAGCGCAATCAGTCTCCCTGTGATGTGTCTGATGAGAGTGATCAGGAATCCATTCCTGGAACCCCTCTCAACCTGGATACCCCTGATGGGGATGCCATGGTAAACGACCTTATCTCAGCCATCAATAGGCTGTTGGATATTTCTCCCCCAGCCCCTTCAGCAGAAGAGGCAGCGGCAGAGCAGGAGAAGTTTCGTTTCCTTTATCCCAAGCGTAAATTGAGTGCTTTCTTGGATCACTCTGACTTCAGAGAATCAATCCAGAAGCACGACGCTCACCCAGAAAGGCGTTTCTCTAAACGATCTAAAGATACGCGTTTCCCTTTCCCCCCTGAGGTGGTCAAGCGCTGGACACAGTGTCCAAAGGTAGACCCCCCGATTTCCAAACTCGCAGCTAGGTCCATAGTTGCAGTGGAGGATGGCGCTTCACTTAAAGATGCCAATGACAGACAGATGGACCTTTGGTTAAAATCTGTCTATGAAGCTATCGGCGCGTCGTTTGCTCCGGCATTCGCAGCCGTATGGGCACTCCAGGCTATTTCAGCTGGCTTAGCAAAAGTGGATGCTATCATACATCCAGCAGTGCCGCAAGTGGCGCATCTTACCACGCAGATGTCGGCGTTTGCGTCTTACGCTATCAATGCGGTCCTAGAATCTACCAGTCGCACCTCAATGGCGTCCGCCAATTCGGTAGTTTTGCGCAGAGCCTTGTGGTTAAAGGACTGGAAAGCAGATGCTGGTTCCAAAAAATGTTTAACCAGTTTGCCTTTATCTAGAGATAGACTGTTTGGCGAGCCATTGGCTGATATCATTAAGCAGTCCAAGGGTAAAGACTCCTCTTTACCACAACCCAGAACAACCAAACCTCAGCAGAAAAAGTGGCAGCAGAGGTTTCAGTCCTTTCGAGGTTCGGGCAAGACACCATTTACCTCGTCCAAAGGGACTCAGAGGACGCAAAGAAACTCAGATTCGTGGCGGGCTCACACGCGCCCCAAGAAAGCAAATGGAGGTACCGCTTCCAAAGCGGCTACCTCATGACTTCCAGCCCCCTCCCTCCGCATCGCCGGTCGGGGGCAGGCTCTCCCGCTTTTCCGGCATTTGGATGTCACAGGTCAAAGACCGGTGGGTGACGGACATTTTGTCTCGCGGGTACAGAATCGAGTTCAATTCTCGTCCTCCAGCTCGGTTCTTCAGAACCTCCCCACATCCAGACCGAGCAGATGCTCTGCTGCAGGCGGTGGACTCCCTAAGAGCGGAAGGAGTGGTGATCCCAGTCCCTCCTCAGGAACAAGGGCAAGGGTTTTACTCCAATCTCTTTGTGGTTCCAAAAAAGGACGGCTCGTTCCGTCCTGTTCTGGACCTAAAACGGCTCAACAAACATGTGCACGCCAGGAAGTTCCGGATGGAAACCCTGCGTTCTGTCATTGCCTCAATGTCCAGAGGAGACTTCCTTGCCTCAATAGACATCAAAGATGCTTATCTCCACGTGCCAATTGCTACAGAACATCAACGTTTTCTACGTTTTGTGATAGGAGACGACCATTTTCAGTTCGTAGCTCTGCCATTTGGTCTGGCGACAGCCCCACGGGTCTTCACCAAGGTCATGGCGGCGGTGGTAGCAGTCTTGCACTCTCAGGGACACTCGGTGATCCCTTACCTAGACGATTTATTGGTCAAAGCTCCCTCTCAAGAGGCATGTCAGCACAGCCTGAATGCTACGCTGGAGACCCTACAGTCTTTCGGATGGATCATCAACTTTCCAAAGTCGATCCTATCACCGACTCAATCACTAACGTATCTTGGCATGGAGTTTCATACTCTAGCAGCGATAGTGAAGCTTCCGCTGAACAAGCAGCGGTCACTACAGACAGGGGTGCAATCTCTTCTGCAGGGCCAGTTGCATCCCTTGCGGCGCCTCATGCATTTCCTAGGGAAGATGGTGGCAGCCATGGAAGCAGTTCCCTTTGCGCAATTTCATCTGCGCCCACTTCAATGGGACATTCTCCGCCAATGGGACGGGAAGTCAACGTCACTGGACAGGAAAGTCTCGCTTTCCCAGACGGCCAAGGACTCCCTACAATGGTGGCTCCTTCCCACCTCATTGTCTCAGGGAAGATCCTTCCTGCCCCCATCCTGGGCAGTAGTCACGACAGATGCGAGTCTGTCAGGGTGGGGAGCGGTATTTCTCCACCACAGGGCTCAGGGGACGTGGACTCCGCAGGAGTCCACCCTTCAGATCAATGTTCTGGAGATCAGAGCAGTGTATCTTGCTCTACTGGCCTTCCAACAGTGGCTGGAAGGGAAGCAGATCCGAATCCAATCGGACAACTCCACAGCGGTGGCATACATCAACCACCAAGGAGGGACGCGCAGTCGGCAAGCCTTCCAAGAAGTCCGGCGCATTCTAATGTGGGTGGAGGACACAGCATCCACCATATCCGCGGTTCACATCCCAGGCGTAGAAAACTGGGAAGCAGACTTCCTCAGTCGCCAGGGCATGGACGCAGGGGAATGGTCCCTTCACCCGGACGTGTTTCAGGAAATCTGTCGCCGCTGGGGAGTGCCGGACGTCGACCTAATGGCATCCCGGCACAACAACAAGGTCCCGGCATTCATGGCGAGGTCGCGCGATCAAAGAGCTCTGGCGGCAGACGCCTTGGTTCAAGATTGGTCGCAGTTTCAGCTCCCATACGTGTTTCCGCCTCTGGCGCTCTTGCCCAGAGTGCTACGCAAGATCAGATCCGAGTGCAGCCGCATCATACTCGTCGCTCCAGACTGGCCGAGGAGGTCGTGGTATCCGGATCTGTGGCATCTCACGATCGGTCGACCGTGGTCACTGCCAGACCGACCAGACTTACTGTCCCAAGGGCCGTTTTTCCATCAGAATTCTGCGGCCCTGAACCTGACTGTGTGGCCATTGAGTCCTGGATCCTAGCATCTGCAGGATTATCTCAAGGAGTCGTTGCCACAATGAGACAAGCTAGAAAGTCGAATTCGGCTAAGATCTACCACAGAACGTGGAAGATTTTCTTATCCTGGTGCTCTGCTCAGGGAGTGTCTCCCTGGCCATTTGCATTGCCCAAGTTTCTTTCCTTCCTGCAATCGGGGTTAGAAAAGGGCTTGTCGCTCAGCTCCCTTAAAGGGCAAGTTTCGGCACTATCCGTGTTTTTTCAGAAGCGTCTAGCACGTCTTTCTAAGGTGCGCACGTTCCTGCAGGGGGTCTGTCATATTGTGCCCCCGTACAAGCGGCCGTTAGATCCATGGGATCTGAACAGGGTACTAGTTGCTCTCCAGAAGCCGCCCTTCGAGCCTCTGAAGGAAGTTTCCTTTTCTCGGCTGTCACAGAAAGTGGCGTTTCTTGTTGCGATCACATCGCTTCGGCGAGTGTCTGAGCTGGCAGCTCTGTCATCCAAGGCTCCCTTCCTGGTGTTCCACCAGGACAAGGTAGTGCTGCGCCCTATTCCGGAGTTTCTCCCTAAGGTCGTATCCTCTTTTCATCTTAATCAGGATATATCCTTGCCTTCTTTTTGTCCTCATCCGGTTCACCGGTATGAAAAGGACTTACGTTTGCTAGATCTGGTGAGAGCACTCAGAATCTACATTTCCCGCACGGCGCCCATGCGCCGTGCCGATGCACTTTTTGTCCTTGTCGCTGGTCCGCGCAAGGGGTTGCAGGCTTCTAAAGCCACCCTGGCTCGATGGATCAAAGAACCAATTCTAGAGGCCTACCGTTCTGCGGGGCTTCCGGTTCCTTCAGGGCTAAAAGCCCACTCAACCAGAGCCGTGGGTGCGTCCTGGGCATTTCGTCACCAGGCTTCGGCTCAACAGGTGTGCCAGGCAGCTACCTGGTCCAGTCTGCACACTTTCACCAAGCATTATCAGGTGCATACCTATGCTTCGGCGGATGCCAGCTTAGGTAGAAGAGTCCTGCAGGCGGCAGTGACACCCCCGTAGGGGAGGGCTGTTTTGCAGCTCTAACATGAGGTATTTCTTTACCCACCCAGGGACAGCTTTTGGACGTCCCAATCGTCTGGGTCTCCCAATAGAGCGCTGAAGAAGAAGGGAATTTTGTTACTTACCGTAAATTCCTTTTCTTCTAGCTCTTATTGGGAGACCCAGCACCCGCCCTGTTGTCCTTCGGGATGTTTTTTTGTTGTTTGCGGGTACACATGTTGTTCATGTTGAACGGTTTTTCAGTTCTCCGATGTTATTCGGAGTTAATTTGTTTAAACCAGTTATTGGCTTCCTCCTTCTTGCTTTGGCACTAAAACTGGAGAACCCGTGATATCACGGGGGGGGTATAGCCAGAGGGGGAGGGGCCTTGCACTTTTGATGTAGTGCTTTGTGTGGCCTCCAGAGGGCAGTAGCTATACCCCAATCGTCTGGGTCTCCCAATAAGAGCTAGAAGAAAAGGAATTTACGGTAAGTAACAAAATTCCCTTCTTTCCCTCTGAGGTGGCCAAACGCTGGACCCAGTGTCCAAAGGTGGATCCCCCAATTTCCAAGCTTGCGGCTAGATCCATAGTCGCAGTAGAGGATGGCGCTTCACTTAAAGATGCCAACGACAGACAGATGGACCTTTGGTTGAAATCTGTCTATGAAGCTATCGGCGCGTCGTTTGCTCCAGCATTCGCGGCCGTGTGGGCACTCCAAGCTATTTCAGCGGGTTTAGCACAGGTGGATGCTATCATACATCCAGCAGTGCCGCAAGTGGCGTCCCTAACTTCGCAAATGTCTGCGTTTGCGACCTATGCTATCAATGCTGTCCTAGAATCTACGAGCCGTACCGCTATGGCGTCCGCCAATTCTGTGGTTTTGCGCAGAGCCTTGTGGTTAAAGGACTGGAAAGCAGATGCTGGTTCCAAAAAATGCTTAACCAGCTTGCCATTATCTAGAGACAGACTGTTTGGTGAGCCATTGGCTGAAATCATAAAACAGTCCAAGGGTAAGGACTCTTCCTTACCACAGCCCAGAGCAAGTAAACCTCAACAGAAAAAGTGGCAGTCGAGGTTTCGGTCCTTTCGAGGCTCGGGCAAGGCCCAATTCTCCTCGTCCAAAAGGACTCAGAAAGAACAAGGGAGCTCAGATTCCTGGCGGGCTCACTCACGCCCCAGGAAAGCAAATGGAGGAACCGCTTCCAAAGCGGCTACCTCATGACTTTCGGCCTCCTCCCTCCGCATCCTCGGTCGGTGGCAGGCTCTCCCGCTTTTGCGACATTTGGCTGTCACAGGTCAAAGACCGGTGGGTAACAGACATTTTGTCTCGCGGGTACAGAATCGAGTTCAGTTCTCGGCCTCCACTTCGGTTCTTCAGAACCTCCCCACACCCCAACCGAGCAGATGCCCTGCTGCAGGCGGTGGACTCTCTAAGAGCAGAAGGAGTCGTGATCCCTGTCCCCCCTCAGGAACGGGGGCGAGGATTTTACTCCAATCTCTTTGTGGTTCCAAAAAAGGACGGCTCCTTCCGTCCTGTTCTGGACCTAAAACTGCTCAACAAGCATGTGAACGCCAGGCGGTTCCGGATGGAATCCCTCCGCTCAGTCATTGCCTCAATGTCTCAAGGAGATTTCCTAGCATCAATAGACATCAAAGATGCTTATCTCCACGTGCCGATTGCTACAGAGCACCAACGCTTTCTACGCTTCGTGATAGGAGACGACCATCTTCAGTTCGTAGCTCTGCCATTTGGTCTGGCGACAGCCCCTCGGGTGTTCACCAAGATCATGGCGGCAGTGGTAGCAGTCTTGCACTCTCACGGACACTCTGTGATCCCTTACTTGGACGATCTACTGGTCAAGGCACCCTCTCAAGAGGCATGCCAACTCAGCCTGAATGTTGCACTGGAGACTCTCCAGGCGTTCGGGTGGATCATCAACTTCCCAAAGTCAAATCTGTCACCGACCCAATCACTAACGTATCTTGGCATGGAGTTTCATACTCTCTCAGCGATAGTGAAGCTTCCGCTGGACAAGCAGCGGTCTCTACAGACTGGGGTGCAGGCTCTCCTTCAAAGTCAGTCGCACTCCTTAAGACGCCTCATGCACTTCCTCGGGAAGATGGTGGCGGCAATAGAGGCGGTTCCGTTTGCGCAGTTTCATCTGCGTCCACTTCAATGGGACATTCTCCGCCAATGGGACGGGAAGTCAACATCCCTGGACAGGAAAGTCTCCCTTTCCCAGACGGCCAAAGACTCTCTGCAGTGGTGGCTTCTTCCCACCTCATTATCGCAGGGAAGATCCTTCCTACCACCGTCTTGGGCGGTGGTCACGACAGACGCGAGTCTGTCAGGGTGGGGAGCAGTCTTTCTCCACCACAGGGCTCAGGGTACGTGGACTCAGCAGGAGTCCACCCTTCAGATCAATGTTCTGGAAATCAGAGCAGTGTATCTTGCCCTACTAGCCTTCCAGCAGTGGCTGGAAGGAAGGCAGATCCGAATTCAGTCGGACAACTCCACAGCGGTGGCATACATCAACCACCAAGGGGGGACACGCAGTCGGCAAGCCTTCCAGGAAGTCCGGCGGATTCTGATGTGGGTGGAAGCCACAGCCTCCACCATATCCGCAGTTCACATCCCCGGCGTAGAAAACTGGGAAGCAGACTTCCTCAGTCGCCAGGGCATGGACGCAGGGGAATGGTCCCTTCACCCAGACGTGTTTCAGGAAATCTGTCGCCGCTGGGGGGTGCCGGACGTCGACCTAATGGCGTCACGGCACAACAACAAGGTCCCAACCTTCATGGCACGGTATCGCGATCAAAGAGCGCTGGCGGCAGACGCCCTAGTGCAAGATTGGTCGCAGTTCCGGCTCCCTTATGTGTTTCCACCTCTGGCACTCTTGCCCAGAGTGCTACGCAAGATCAGATCCGATTGCAGCCGCGTCATACTTGTCGCCCCAGACTGGCCGAGGAGGGCGTGGTATCCGGATCTGTGGCAGCTCACGGTCGGCCAACCGTGGGCACTCCCAGACCGACCAGACTTACTGTCCCAAGGGCCGTTTTTCCATCGGAATTCTGCGGCCCTGAACCTGACTGTGTGGCCATTGAGTCCTGGATCCTAGCGTCTTCAGGATTGTCCCAAGGGGTCGTTGCCACCATGAGACAGGCTAGGAAGCCCACGTCCGCTAAGATCTACCACAGAACGTGGAGGATATTCTTATCCTGGTCCTCTGCTCAGGGAGTGTCTCCCTGGCCATTTGCATTGCCTACCTTTCTTTCTTTCCTGCAATCTGGGTTAGAAAAAGGTTTGTCGCTCGGCTCCCTTAAAGGTCAGGTCTCGGCGCTATCCGTCTTTTTTCAGAGGCGTTTGGCACGCCTTCCTAAGGTGCGCACGTTCCTACAGGGGGTTTGCCATATCGTACCCCCGTACAAGCGGCCGTTAGATCCATGGGATCTGAACAGGGTACTAGTTGCCCTCCAGAAGCCGCCCTTCGAGCCTCTGAGGGAGGTTTCACTTTCTAGATTATCACAGAAAGTGGCTTTTCTGGTAGCGATCACATCTCTTCGGAGAGTGTCTGAGCTGGCAGCACTATCATCCAAGGCTCCCTTCCTGGTCTTCCACCAGGACAAGGTTGTGCTGCGCCCCATTCAGGAGTTTCTCCCGAAGGTGGTATCCTCTTTTCATCTTAATCAGGATATCTCTTTGCCTTTGTTTTGTCCTCATGCAGTTCATCGGTATGAGAAGGATTTACATTTGTTAGATCTGGTGAGAGCACTCAGAATCTACATTTCCCGCACGGCGCCCTTGCGCCGTTCGGATGCACTCTTTGTCCTTGTCGCTGGTAAGCGCAAAGGGTCGCAGGCTTCTAAGGCCACACTGGCTCGATGGATCAAAGAACCAATTCTTGAAGCCTACCGTTCTGCTGGGCTTCCGGTTCCATCAGGGCTGAAGGCCCATTCTACCAGAGCCGTGGGGGCATCCTGGGCATTACGACACCAGGCTACGGCTCAACAGGTGTGCCAGGCAGCTACCTGGTCGAGTCTGCACACTTTCACCAAACATTATCAGGTGCATACCTATGCTTCGGCGGACGCCAGCCTAGGTAGAAGAGTCCTGCAGGCGGCAGTTGCCTCCCCGTAGGGGAGGGCTGTCTTGCAGCTCTAACATGAGGTATTTCTTTACCCACCCAGGGACAGCTTTTGGACGTCCCAATCGTCTGGGTCTCCCAATAGAGCGCCGAAGAAGAAGGGAATTTTGTTACTTACCGTAAATTCCTTTTCTTCTAGCTCTTATTGGGAGACTCAGCACCCGCCCTGTTGTCCTTCGGGATTTTTGGTTTGTTTGCGGGTACACATGTTGTTCATGTTGAACGGTTTTCAGTTCTCCGATGTTACTCGGAGAGAATTTGTTTAAACCAGTTATTGGCTTTCCTCCTTTCTTGCTTTTGCACTAAAACTGGTGAGCCAGTGATCCCACTGGGGGTGTATAGCCAGAAGGGGAGGGGCCTTACACTTTTTAGTGTAATTGCTTTGTGTGGCCTCCGGAGGCAGTGCTATACACCCAATCGTCTGGGTCTCCCAATAAGAGCTAGAAGAAAAGGAATTTACGGTAAGTAACAAAATTCCCTTCTTTGTCCTCATCCAGTTCACCAATGTGAAAAGGATTTGCACTTGTTAGATCTGGTGAGAGCACTCAGATTCTACATTTCTCGTACGGCGCCCCTGCGCCGCTCAGATGCACTCTTTGTCCTTGTTGCTGGCCAGCGTAAAGGGTCACAAGCTTCCAAATCAACCCTGGCTCGGTGGATCAAGGAACCAATTCTCGAAGCTTATCGTTCCTCGGGGCTTCCGGTTCCCTTAGGGCTGAAGGCCCATTCTACCAGGGCCGTGGGGGCGTCCTGGGCCTTGCGGCACCAGGCTAAGGCTCAGCAGGTGTGTCAGGCGGCTACCTGGTCGAGCCTGCACACTTTCACGAAACACTATCAGGTGCATACCTATGCTTCGGCAGATGCCAGCCTAGGTAGGCGAGTCCTTCAGGCGGCGGTTGCCCACCTGTAGGACGGAGCCGTTTACGGCTCTATTATGAGGTATTATTTACCCACCCAGGGACTGCTTTTGGACGTCCCAATTGTCTGGGTCTCCCAATGGAGCGACAAAGAAGAAGGGAATTTTGTTTACTTACCGTAAATTCCTTTTCTTCTAGCTCCAATTGGGAGACCCAGCACCCGCCCCTGTTCCCTTCGGGCTATTGTTCTTTGTGTACACATGTTGTTCATGTTGAATGGTTTCAGTTCTCCGATATTCCTTCGGATTGAATTTATTTTAAACCAATTTATAATTTTTTCCTCCTTCTTGCTTTTGCACCAAAACTGAGGAGCCTGTGATGCACGGGGAGTGTATAGGCAGAAGGGGAGGGGCGTTACACTTTTAGTGTAATACTTTGTGTGGCCTCCGGAGGCATAGCTATACACCCCAAGTGTCTGTGTCTCCCAATTGGAGCTAGAAGAAAAGGAATTTACGGTAAGTAAACAAAATTCCCTTCTTTGTGTACTCACCGTAAAATCGTTTTCTCTTAGCCATCATTGGGGGACACAGCACCCACCCTGTTGGACCTTGGTTCTCTCAGTACCTTATTTGGTTATGACTCTTTTTTTTCTCATGTTCCTCTGAGAAGTTTTTACTGTTTTTTGTTTTGTTTTTTTCTCCTACCATGCCGGCGGCCGAGCGCTCAGCTGAGATCTGTCACATGCCGGCGGTCGGGCGCTCAGCCGAGCGCCCTGACACGCCGGCGGCCGAGCGCTCAGCCGAGCGCCCTGACACGCCGGCGGCCGAGCGCTCAGCCGAGCGCCCTGACATGCCGGCAGCCGAGCGCTCAGCTGAGCGCCCTGACATGCTGGCGGACAAGCGCCCAGCTGAGTGCCCTGACATGCCGGCGGCCGAGCGCTCAGCTGAGAGCTGTCACATGTCGGCGGTCGGGCGCTCAGCCGAACGCTCGGCCACCGAGAAATGTTGCAGTAATGTTGTTCGTGGTCCATGAGGACCACGGACAACATACAAAAACACGCAGCCTCAGTGCCTTCATGTGCAGCAATCGCGGCAAGTCCCCATACGGTACATTGCATGGAGACTTGCTGCGATTGCTGTGGGATTTTTTTCCAATATAAGACATACCCCGAAAGTAAGACATAGTGGGACTTTTGGGGGTAAAAAGAATGTAAGACACTGTCTTACTTTCGGGGAAACACGGTACTGCTTGTGTACTAAAACTGAGGTTGCCTGGCCCGGCCAGGGGGGTGTATACTGCAGAGGAGGAGCTATGCTTTTGCATCTACTTAGTGTCCTCCTATGGATAGGCAGCATAACACCCATGGTCCTGTATCCCCCAATGATGGCTAAGAGAAAACGATTTTACGCTGAGTACACACAAATCTGTTTTTTTGGTGCGTTTTTTCGAAGGGGTTGGTCCCTGCGGTTTTTAACCATTATCTATGGCAAAACCGCAGGTACCTGTGAAAAAGTGACATCTACTTTTTTGCTGCAGAAATTCTGCAGCAAAACCTGTAGGGAAAAAAACGCAGGGTGCGCACAGGACCTAACATGGATATATTTGTTTAGATCAAATAGCATATAGGGGACCGATATATAATAAGGGCAAATCGCTATGTGAACAAGTATTATTATTATTATTATTATTATTATTATTATTAATAATTTATTATTAATTTATTATTATAGCGTCATCAATTCCATGGCGCTTTACATGTGAAAGGGGTATACATAATAGGGACAAGTACAATAATCATAAACAATACAAGACACAGGTACAGGAGGAGAGAGGTCCCTGCCCGCGAAGGCTCATAGTCTGCAAGCACAAATAAAGAGAAAGGTGACCAAAGGCCCAATTGACATAATATATAAATTTTATTTATTCCCAAAACATTGTGCGTTATTACATATATGGATTTGGTGGATATGCATACTTTAGCAGAATAGTTTAAGTAACGACTAACACCCAAATAATATAAACACATTACGAAAATTCATGGTGTTACTTAAAATCACCACTAGAGGTCACTGGTGTCCCAGTATAAAGCCACCATAATACTGCAAGGCTCAAAGCATGATAGACAGTCCATCAAAATTCACTATCTGCCCAGCAAAAGAATCATCATGCAGTAGCCAAATGTTATATCAGGGCACTTAAGTGAGGCAGTGGCGTCAGTGTCTGGTAGCGTGGAGAAACTGGTCCAATAGTCCTGCACCCAACGCACATTTAGGCATGGATATTGCCTTTATCAGGAGCTATTAATGATAAGATGGGACATATAAATAAACCTGAATCCTCAAAATGTGCAGCCTTCGAGCTCATGCACGTGACTGTATTTACAGTTCGAGTGCTTTTAGACGGATCGCACTGTGACCCTGACCAATGTTGTTTTAATGAGGCAGTAAAATTGAACAATTTCCCCCCCCCCCCCCGATCGACTTGATGTGAGAAAAAATCTCAGCGTTCACAATTTTCCCTCATTCTAACTCGATGCTTTGCAAAATATGGTAAAACCGCATGTCTTTTCATAGGCTGCAATTTCACTGCAATTCACCTTCAAAATCGGTTATACATCCTATGTTGTCTTTGTAATACTAGCGATCTGTATATTTATTTTTTAGGCATTACTGGAGCAAGACATTTTTCACCAATCTCTGCTAACTTGCTGTCTAGAGGTTGTGCTGTTTGCTTACAGCTCTCCCCGAAAGTTTCCTTGGACCATTGAAGTACTTACTCTCAGTCCATTCTATTTTTATAAGGTAAATGAGCTGGGCGTTGGCTAGATATTTGAGGGGTCGACCTTTCAAAAGTTTTCTGTAAGGTGCTTTATAAAAAATGGTTACTGTATATTATATTTAATTTTTTTTTATTTAAAAAAAAAAAAAGTGGAAAATCCACAGTACAAGTGTAGATAATGAAACCTGTTCTGGCACGTAAAACACTGCGGGAAAAAAAGTGCTTTTCTTTGTCGCTCCATTGGGAGACCCAGACAATTGGGTGTATAGCTACTGCCTCCGGAGGCCACACAAAGTATTACACTTTAAAAAGTGTAACCCCTCCCCTCTGCCTATACACCCTCCCGTGCATCACGGGCCCATCAGTTTTATGCTTTGTGTTGAAGGAGGCTGACATTCACACAATGCTCCACATTTAGTCAGCAGCAGCTGCTGACTATTTCGGATGGAAGAAAAGAGGGCCCCTAACAGGGCTCCCGGCATGCTCCCTTCTCACCCCACTGAGTCAGCGGTGCTGTTAAGGTTGAGGTACCCATTGCGGGTACATAGGCAGGAGCCACATGTTGTTTTCCTTCCCCATCCCTTAGGGGCTCTGGGTGAAGTGGGATCCTAACCGGTCATCCAGGCACTGGGACCGGGCTCCCTCCGCAGCCCCTGGTGGTATCTGCCGGACAGGAGACTGAGTATCGTCAGGGACAAGGCCCTGCAACTACAGGTACTCTGTGTCCCCTTTGGGACGGTGCATGGAGCACCTGGGCCTCAGACGCTGCAGCGCCTGCAGTGTTGATTTTTGTCCGGGACTACCGCGCCGACAGTGCCTGCTTGCCGGCCGCGGTTTTTACTTTAGTCCCTGGCTTTTGCGGCCTAGTACGTTGAACTCCCGCCCCCGGGCCTGCCAGTCAGGGGCAAGGGCGGGACGGTCGGTCTGACGCCGACAGTGAGGGCTGGAGCACACATAACTGTTCTCCTCCCCCCTCACTAATCCCTATGGGGCACCAGATTCCCGCACTTTTTGTAAGTACGCCCCCGGCTCCCTCCTCCCCTGTGAACGCCGATAGCCATGTTTTTGCACATTCTGCCGGTGGAGGACGTCTGACTCAGCTCTGGGAGACCCGAGGCAGGGAATCTGGTGGCCACACACCGCTGGAGCGGTTGGTAAGCCACACCGGTTACCGGTGCTGGTCCCCCTAGGGCGCTGACCTGTATATAGATACATTATATTGTATACTTTTCCGGTTCAGCTGTACTGTTTGTTTGTTTTAATGTTTTGTTTATTGGATCAAAAAGTTAGAAATACAAAGTCAACAGAAATCATAGATTTAACTAGTATTATTTCAACTGTATCGTATCTTCCCCTTTTATCTATATAGCTCAGGCTACTTTTGCGTAATTTGAGCTAAACCATATAATAAATTTAGTCCTCCGTCTGTGGGAAAGTCCGATCCAGATTTTAACTCGGTTTCTGGATTGATATGAAACAATTTTAACAGTAAGTACTTTTAGGAAATAGGAGTAGGGGGTGGTAACTAAAAACTAGAAAAGCGAATTTATATCGCATGAAATTCAGGTAAGAGATTAAGATGGAAGTGTTCAAGAGACAGAAAAAGAAGAGGAGGAGATAAGAGAGGTAAAAGAAAAGAAAGGATTTTGGTCTTAGATCCACTCATCTCGTGTTGGGTATATTCTGACAATTGTCCTTCATCTCATTGGAGGGTGGTGAGCTGGCTCACAGTTCCCTGAGGTGCCGTCTGCGAAGTAGCTACTGAGAATTGGGGGGTAGACTTATAAATTTGCCAAGCCTTCCAAACCTGGTGGAAAGAGAGCACATTCTGGCGTGAGAGGGCCGAAAGTTCTTCAACGTGATATAGTTGATCAATCTTCAATAAGAGCTGTGTGAGGGTGGGGATTTTCGTTGTGCGCCGCAATTGGGCTATGAGAAGTTTACAAGCTGAGCCTACAAACATCGCTAGTTTCGAAGTAGCTTTATCTTTAGGCCACATTGGGAAGTTCAGGAGCATGTGTCTAGGGTCCGGGGCCTCTTTTTTGCCCATGAGGTCAAGTATTAACTGTGTTGCTGTCCGCCAGAAGGTCTGGATAATCGGACATTCCCACCACACATGTAAATACGATCCCCTTTCCCTCTCGCACCGCCAGCACTGATCTGAGGTGGAAGAGCTCCACGGACTTGACGAGGTGGGGACAACATACCATCTTGCAATCACTTTAAAGGAATTCTCCTGAACTCTCACACAACATGACGGGCCATGTGAGGCATTATAGATTTGGCTCGTTTGTAGATCTGTAAATGTAGTTTTCAGGTCCCTTTCCCATCTTAGTATATATGCTCTCTTTACCACCAGTTTTTTTGTAAGCAGGGTGTGATATAGATTAGAAAGAACTTTTCTGGGAGCCCGGTTATGCATACAGAAAGATTCAAATGTAGTTAAAGGCCTGTCTAGACGAGTGTGAGGCAATAGTGGGTGGATCACGTGTTTTAATTTCGTATAATGGAGAAATGTGAGCCTAGAGAGGAGAGGGTTCGAGCCCATCTCTTGTTCAGATATCAAAGCACCATCCACCAAAAGATCAGCCAGCGGGACATGTACATTGGTCAAGAATGTGGCCTTCGTGGATGCGGCCTGATTTACATCAGCGTCTAGTATGTCTGAAACTTGAGTCAGAGGGGAAAGAGAGGGGGCCAGTGTCTCCCTATTTTCTTTCCATTTGTTCATAAGGGTTCTTGTTAGTTCATTTGGAATGGTTTTTTTATCTTTTTGGTTCAGAGGGGAAAGTAGCATAACTCGCAGAGGGGTGGGGGCTAAATATTCTTCTATAGATATCTACAATTTATTCGGTGGGCGTCTAATCCAGTCTACCGCTCTGGAGAGGACAGCGGCTTGGTAGTACAACGATACATTAGGTAAACCCATACCCCCTTTATCTTTTCGGAGGTTCAATGTTTGTTTGAAAATTGATTCTCGGTTTATATTTATTCCAGACGTAGTTGGATATTAAGGAGTTACATTGAGAAAGAAAAACCATAGGGATTGGTATGGGTAACATTTGGAAGAGGTAGATAAACTTTGGGAGTATAATGCTTTTAATTAGGTTTTTCCTCCCCATCCACGAAAGAAAGGGAGCCCTCCACGAGGCTATTTGTGTAGTAAGATGAGGGAGAAGGGCCTTGTAATTGAGATCGAACAAGGACTTGAAGGTTTTCCCTAGTTTAATGCCTAAGTAAGTTATATGACTATTTGGCCATCTAAAAGGGAACGAGTGTTGGAGAGACTTTTTAACTTTACTGGCGATATTAATGCTTAATGCTTCTGACTTAAAAAGATTAATTTTGAAGTTAGACTAGTGTCCATATTCCTCCAATATTTTCATAAAAGCAGGGAAACCCCTTTCCGGCCTGGACATTACCACCAGCAAGTCGTCTGCAAAGGCGGCAGACTTGTGACGAATTCCCTGCAAGTTAAACCCCTCGATGTCTCGGTCTTGCTGAATGGAGGTTAGCAATGGCTCCATGACCAAGACAAAGAGTAGGGGGGATAAGGGGCATCCCTGCCTTGTGCCATTTTTAATGTCAAAGGGGTCGGTGAGGTTATTATTAATCTTAATCCTGGCCGTGGGGGATGTGTACATCTGTAGAATTGCGTGTATGGTTTCTGGAGGAAAATGGAAGGCCTCCAACGTCCCCTGCAAAAAAAGTCCAGTCCACCCTATCAAACGCCTTCTCGGCGTCCGTTCCCAGCAGCACCAGAGGCAACTTATGAGTCCTGGCGTGTTGCATCAAGTTTATTACTCTTATTGCGTTGTCCTCCCCCTCTCTACCCCTAACAAACCCTGATTGTTCCGGAGAGATGAGGTCAGGAAGGATATCCGCCACTCGGTTAGCAATTAAGCTAGCATATATCTTAAGGTCCACATTCAAGAGTGAGATGGGCCTATAGTTTCCACAACACTCCGGGTCTTTCCCATCTTTGTGTATCAATGATATATGTGCCTCTAGTGCTTGTTTAGGTATAGGATCGCCGTGTAGAAGAGCGTTGCACGATGCTAAGAGGTGTTCCCCCAGGATGTCAAAACATTTTTTATAATAGATAATGGGAAGGCCATCTGGACCTGGAGCCTTTCCCACCGGGCTCTTGGACAGGATGGACTGGACCTCGGCTCGGGTAAACTGTTTTCCCAGGGTCTCCTGTTGTATTTTAGAGAGTTTTGGGAGATTTAATTTGGCTAAGTAGTTTTTTATACCACATTTCCTCTTGTCCCTTTCCGTGTCTGACTCCTCAGGCCTAATTTGATATAAATGTTTATAAAAACGAAGGAACTCGTCCGAAATTTGGGAATAGTCTTGCGTACGAAGACCCTGTGAGGTTTTGATTGCATGTATAAACGTGCGAGCCTGTCTTTTTTTTTTATCAGTGACATCATTAATTTAGAAGCTTTATCCCCATGGAGGAACATACGATTCCTCCAACCAAGATAAAATTTAGCTGACTGTTTATTAAGTATATCCCTGAGTTCTACACGCTTTGCTGTCAATTGTTCTAACGTCTGTTGGGATAAGGACTTTTTATGCTGAGCCTCCAACGTGGAGATCTCAGCATACAAAGTCTGCAAGAACGACTTCCTTTGCCTGTTGAGGTATGAGGAAATGGATATCAACTCTCCCCTGATGACCGTCTTATGCGCCTCCCACAACATTGGGGCCGCAATATCTTGTGTCTTGTTCTCTGCAAAATAATTACGGAGACATTCAGATATGCGTTTCTTATTTTCTTCTGCGGAGAGAATTGATTCATTCATTCTCCACGTACGGTGGAACCAATACGGCCTCAGTAGTGAGAAGCTGACTGAGACATAAGAATGGTCAGAGTAGGGAGTTGACTGGATCTCTGTCATTGACATTAGGTAGTAGATGTCTGGGTAGAAAAATGTAATCCAGTCTGTGATAGGATTTATGAGGATTGGAGTAGAATGTAAAATCTTTAGTTGTGGGGTGTTGGTAACGCCAGATATCTACCAAGGAAAGGGAGAGGAGAGAGCATTTAATCCGAGATAGGTCCCTTAAAGAGAGGTGACTCTTTTTTGCAGTGGAATCCAATTTAGGTTCCAAAGCCACATTAAAATCACCGCACAATATTGGAGTACCTTCTGAAAAAACGCGGAATTTTTTGAGTGTGGACATCAACCAGCGAATCTGTCTGACATTTGGGGCATATACATTCCCTAGGGTCACCATAGAGCCGGCCAAGACACCCTTAACGAAAATGAACCGGCCTTCTGGGTCAATAGCGACCTTTTGAGCTAGGAAGGGTATGTCTTTAGCCAGGGCTATGGAGACCCCTCTAGAGCCTTTACGTGGGGAGGGGGCATGGAACCAAGTATTATAGTATGCTTTGTTAAAATTTGGGATTTTGCCGTCACAGAAATGTGTTTCTTGGAAGAATATCATGTCTGCGTGCTTCTTTTTTAGGCTATGTAGTGTCTGCGACCTTTGTATGGGGGAGTTTAACCCATGTGCATTAAGGCTTATTGCCGTAAATACCTTATGTTGTAGAGCCATGGAAGTACAGACGGGAGGACATTCTGTTCTTTTTCCAACGAGATGAATGGACCAGACCTATGACCAGTAGAAGAGAAAAAGAGATAGAAAGAGCAGGGGGTAGAGAGAAGTTCAGAGGAGAACAGGGTAATATTATCAACATTTTCAACTATTTGAAAGTCAAACAAGTTAGAGTGTGCCTCAGAAGGGAGCAATAGGTGCAAAACCCCTATAATAACTGCACGTTTTAACTAGCATAATCAATTGTGTGCAACAACAGGCCCACTCAAAGGACCCTTCAGGGAGGCTCGCCCTCAGGGTTCATCTGGAGCTTCTTCGCCGCTTTGCATCTGGATCTGTGGGTCTTTGGGGTGAGACCATGCCACGGTGCCGGATCTGGTAGCATTTGTAGCGTAGAAGCCGATCGATGGATTTCCAGCTCCGGGTACTTCTCCAATGGGATCCCCAAATCTTCACATATCCGCCTTATCTCCGCAGAATTTTTGGCTTGGTAATGCTTCCCATTCGCCGATATAGCAATGCCAAATGGATACAACCAACGGTATGGAAACTGGCGTTGGCGTAGCACTGTTGTGAAAGGTTGTAGCAATCTCCTTTTGGCCAGGGTGGTGGAAGCTAGATCCTGGAAAATCAGAATTTCTTCGGCGCTCCATTGGGAGACCCAGACGATTGGGTGTATAGCACTGCCTCCGGAGGCCACACAAAGCATTACACTAAAAAGTGCAAGGCCCCTCCCCTTCTGGCTATACACCCCCAGTGGGATCACTGGCTCACCAGTTTTCTGCTTTGTGCGAAGGAGGTCAGACATCCACGCATAGCTCCACTGTTTAGTCAGCAGCAGCTGCTGACTATGTCGGATGGAAGAAAAGAGGGCCCATACTAGGGCCCCCAGCATGCTCCCTTCTCACCCCACTTGCGGTTTGTAAGGTTGAGGTACCCATTGCGGGTACGGAGGCGGGAGCCCACATGCTGTTTTCCTTCCCCATCCCCCTGAGGGGCTCTGAGGAAGTGGGATCTTACCGGCCTCCAAGCCCTGAGGCCGGGCTCCGTCCACAGACCCATTGAACCTGCTGGATAAGGAGCCGGGGTACCGTTCAGGGACAAGGCCCTGCAACATTCAGGTACTCTGTGTCCCCCTATGGACTGGCCGCGCACACTCCAGACTTGCTGGGTGTGCTAGTGCGCCGGGGACAGTAGCGCTGCGCGCTGGGGTTTGAGTCACTGCAGCTTGGCTGAGTGACTTTATGTGTTGGGAACTACCGCGCCGGCCGCTCCGGGAGCGGCGGCGCGGCTGGGACTTGTAGTGCGCCGGGGACTTAGCGCCGACCGTGCTTTTACGACGGCGGCGCTTATAAATCTAGTCCCCGGCTTTTGCGGCCTAGCTCCGCTTCGTTCCCGCCCCCTCCCTGTCAATCAGGGAAGGGGACAGGCGTTGTGCAATCGTCAGCGCCGAGGGCTGGAGCCTTATTTACATGCTCCAGCCCTCTCACTGGGCACAGTGGGACGCAGGTTTCCCGCTTTTTGTCTGAGCACACCCAGGGCCCGCCCCCCCCTCCACAGAGACGCCGGCAGCCATTCCTGCATGCAGTCTGGCTGGGGAACGGACACAGGCTCTGGGAGACCCAGACAAGGGATTTCTGGCGACCACACACCCGCGTTAAGCGGGCGGTAAGCAGCACATTCGTGCTGGCCCCACTAGTGCCACAGTGTTATTTGGTGTACTTTTTCCTGTACCAGATATATCTATATATATTGCACTGTAAGGTCGCTTCTTGGCTGTATACCCCTATTGCTCTGAGGAGACGACAACATGTCATCTGCAAAACGCAAGGGTGCCAAGACACAGGCTGTGAACGCTGCTTGTGGGGCTAATCTACCGGCAGGTTACAATGACCCCCATTGTGTGCAATGTTCGGTCCCTGTGCCACTTCGTCAGCCGGAGCCTATGGTGGTAGTGGCCCAGGCAGAGTCGCCGGTGAACCCTGTCCCGGTGACGGGGACAGAGTTTGCTGTTTTCGCTGACAGGATGTCTGTCACTATGACAAAAATCCTAGAGACCTTGCAGGCCAGGCCAGTTACTCAGTCCATGGACACTGCTGCGGCAATGTTCCCCGGTCCCCCTCAGTTGGAGTTAATCAGGGCTTCAAGGGGGTCCCAGGCATCTCAGCCTGACGGCTCTGATTCAGATGACAGTCCCAGGCAGCCTAAGCGTGCTCGCTGGGAGAGACCCCCCCACGTCATCACGCGGATCAGGGTCTCAGCGAGAAGAGTCTCTACATGATGAGACAGAGGAGGGTGATCAGGAGTCTAATCCTGAAACCGCTCTCAATCTGGATACTCCTGATGGTGACGCCATGGTGAATGACCTTATAGCGGCCATCAATAGACTGTTGGATATTTCTCCCCCAGCCCCTTCTGCAGAGGAGGCAGCTGCACAGCAGGAGAAGTTCCATTTCAGGTATCCCAAGCCTAAACTGAGTACTTTTCTGGACCACGCTGACTTCAGAGAATCAGTCCAGAAACACCATGCCTACCCAGATAAGCGTTTCTCCAAACGTCTTAAGGATACACGTTATCCCTTTCCCCCTGACGTGGTCAAACGCTGGACCCAGTGTCCAAAGGTGGACCCCCCAATCTCCAGGCTTGCAGCTAGATCCATAGTTGCAGTGGAAGATGGGGCTTCACTTAAAGATGCCAATGACAGACAGATGGACCTTTGGTTAAAGTCTGTCTATGAAGCTATTGGCGCGTCGTTTGCTCCAGCATTCGCGGCCGTGTGGGCACTCCAAGCTATTTCAGCTGGCCTGGCACAGGTGGACGCTATCATATGTCCAGCAGTGCCGCGAGTAGCGTCCCTAACCTCGCAAATGTCTGCGTTTGCGACTTACGCTATCAACGCTGTCCTGGACTCTACAAGCCGTACCTCAATTGCGTCTGCCAACTCTGTTGTCTTGCGCAGAGCCTTGTGGTTAAAGGAATGGAAAGCGGATTCTGCTTCCAAAAAATGTTTAACCAGCTTGCCGCTATCTGTAGATAGACTGTTTGGTGAACAATTGGCTGAAATCATTAAGCAATCCAAGGGTAAGGACTCCTCCTTACCCCAGCCCAGATCAAGCAAACCTCAACAGAGGAAGTGGCAGTCGAGGTTTCGGTCCTTTCGAGGCTCCAGCAAGACCCATTTCTCCTCGTCCAAAGGGACTCAGAAGGAGCAAAGGAGCTCAGATTCCTGGCGGGCTCAGTCACGCCCCAAGAAAGCAACCGGAGGAACCGCTTCCAAGGCGGCTGCCTCATGACTTTCGGCCTCAGCCCTCCGCATCCTCGGTCGGTGGCAGGCTCTCCCGCTTTTGCGACATTTGGCTGCCACAGGTCAAAGACCGGTGGGTAGCAGACATTTTGTCTCACGGGTACAGGATAGAATTCAGTTCTCGTCCTCCGCCTCGGTTCTTCAGAACCTCCCCACATCCCGACCGAGCAGATGCCCTTCTGCAGGCGGTGTGCTCACTAAAAGCAGAAGGAGTGGTGATCCCTGTTCCTCTGCAGGAACAAGGGCAAGGTTTTTACTCCAATCTCTTTGTGGTTCCAAAAAAGGACGGCTCGTTCCGTCCTGTTCTGGACCTAAAGCTGCTCAACAAGCATGTGAACGCCAGGCGGTTCCGGATGGAATCCCTCCGCTCTGTCATTGCCTCAATGTCTCAAGGAGATTTCCTTGCATCAATAGACATCAAAGATGCTTATCTCCACGTGCCGATTGCTACAGAGCACCAACGTTTCCTACGTTTCGTGATAGGAGACGACCATCTCCAGTTCGTAGCTCTGCCATTTGGTCTGGCGACAGCCCCACGGGTTTTCACCAAGGTCATGGCGGCAGTGGTAGCAGTCTTGCATTCTCAGGGTCATTCGGTGATCCCTTATGTGAGGTAAATCCGGAGATATGACGATAAATCATGATATTCAAGTTATGTCAGGAAGCCCTCTCCTGGTGTCACCCCCCCTTTCCTTCACACAGCTCCTTCAATCAGAAAATTTACCACAGGGATAAACGGTTTGTTTAGCAGATAGGTGTCAAAGGAACTGGTCTATGTTCCACTTACACCTCCAACGGCCATCTCCTGGGATATGGAGATTAGATGATGTGGGAACAATGGACACAGGATGACTCCCTGCCGTGACCCTGTGGTAGGGGCTGCTATCTAATTAGCAAGCTTGGAAGTATCCAGACAGAACGACTCCAGTAAAATATGGTTCATATCTCGCAAGCCATATTTCCGATAAATATGGCAACCATAAAAATGGTGTCTCTGCATGCGGACGATGCTGGCACACCTTTTTATGGGAGTAGGACATTGGGAAGTACTCCAGGCGTGATATCAGCCAATGGGGAACTAGTAGACAAGTCATGAGTCCTCTCGTTCTGTAGCTAAATTCATAACTGTCACAATGAGAGCGTTGGCGTCCGCCTACGACGCTCCCAGGCAAAGTTATGGCCCATATTCCATGTTGTGGATATTGTCCATAACTCCAGCCAGGAATGGAGCAGTGCTCCCTCTGAGGTCACTAAGGTAGGAGGGGACCAGGATTTGCCCAGGTTGATAACCCTACTTCGGCCATTTTCCAGTGTTCTTTCGCTGGGGGTCACGTGTAGGAAACATCTGTGGGAAGGATCCTAGAAACCTGGTCTACAGCGCCCCCCTGTGGCCAGACACACAAGGTAACTGCTGGAACTGTGTATGCCTGTTTGTAAACCATGCTTTATCTGTAACTGTACTCTGACATATGTATATTCTGTAGATTCCCTATTGTATATATTGTAGTTTCTAGTGTGCTTTAGGCTGATTAAATTATATAATTAATCTTGGGCTGTTCTGTTATCTCGATCTTGAATCCCACGTCTGTGTGTTCGGCTAATAGTTACCGTGAAGCGGTTGGTGGCAGCGAGTTGTGCCAAGGATTATTGTGGGGAGGCCAGTGAGATTCGGGGAGGTTTTATATATTCCGCCCGCGGAGGTCGGGGGAATATATACCCTACTCTCACCGGGGACCCTTCAATAATCGGCATAAGTAGTATAGCGGCCTCCTTGCTTATTGTCGGGCAATTCCATAATTGGCCTGACTATAAGAGGGGCGCTAGAGAGCGCGTCACGTGCTCTGTCTGTCGGTCGGGAGGTATAAAGGAGGGGTGACCCCCACTTGTTACCCCCCGATTGTGACGTACTGGTAGCCAGCGCGGGGGATTTCTGAGTGACCCCCCCGGTGGTTCGTGACATATTGGTGGCATAGCGGTGGGATCGAGATAATAGTGTGTGTGAGTGTGAGACCCATACTCCCAGACACTAAAGACTGCCTGCAGCAGCTGTGGCTGATGGGGTCTTCAGACCAGCTCAACACTAGAGTGTCAGAGTGCAGATACTGTAAGGTGTGTGGAGGCATCAGGTGGCAGTTCTGTGTCAGTGACCAAAAGTCTGCAAGAATGGCTGAGAGCACCAGGAGCAAAGCCAAAGGAATGGCCGATGCTCAGGCCAGAGACGATGAGGAGGTTGTCCACGAGCCCTCCAAGAGCCCGACGCCAGAGAACAGCTCTGCAGAGGACATCGCACAACCTGGCACTGCTGGACAAAATGAGGAGGAGCTCGCCCAAGGGTCCTCAACGAGCCAGATGCCAGTCCTCCGCTCTGAAATGGACAGTGAATCACCTGGCTCTGCAGCGTGCCGCAGATCACCACTTGCCAATCCCTCCGGCCTGAGAGGTGCAGAGGCCCTCCTTCAAGCTGCCTTGGCCAGGCTTATGGCTGGAGACCGGGATACCTACGAGATACTCATGGCCGAGCGTGAGCGACAGGCAGCGCGTGACGCTGAGGCTGCGGAGCGGCAAGGAGCACGTGAAGAGCGACAGCAACAGGCAGAGCGTGACCACCAGCTGCAGCTAGCTCAGCTCCGGCCCTCATCAGCCACACGTGACCTTCAAGACACCAAACTTCCAAGGGTCCGTGTTGAGGACTTCCCAGTGCTGGAGAAGGATGGAGACTTGGACTCTTTCCTGACTGCTTTTGAACGGACTTGGTGCAGCACCATCTGGACAAGGACCAGTGGGCCAAATACCTGACCCCCCGTTTAAGGGGTAAGGCCCTGGAAATCCTTGGGGACTTGCCTACTGAGGCAGATCAGGGCTACGACACCATCAAGCGGGCCCTGATCCAACAGTACAACCTCACTCCGGAGTCCTACCGCAAGAAGTTCCGGACCCTGCAGAAGGGACCAAAGGACTCCTGGGCTGACCACCGGCGGGCACTTGCCCGAGCTGCCGACCACTGGACCCAAGGCCTGCAGCTTACCACCGGACCAGAGATCCTAGACTTGGTCATCACAGAGCAACTCTTGTGGAACTGCCCTGAGGATCTCCGCCAGTTCATCCGAGACCAGAAGCCAAAGGGGTCCACGGCTACAGCTGCCCTGGCCGATGACTACACCAACAATCGGGCTCCTGAGGCCAGGAGAGCAGCCACCAGCAGCACCTGGAGAGGGGGTAAGATGAATTCTGCGACTGCCCCACCTGCCCCTAGACTGCAGGGGGTGTCCCCCTCAACTCCCCTCTCCAGGCCCGTGGCAGAGCCAAGACGGTGCCACCAGTGCAACCTACCTGGACACTTCAAGGCCATGTGCCCTCAGCGTCCCAAGGCCCCGGCTCCGTCCCCGTCCCAAGGGCCGCCCAAGGTGTATTGTGTGGGTGGGGGTGGTGGTAGGTCCCTGGACAGCTTCCAACCTGTCACCGTCGGCCGGTCTGTGACCATAGGACTGCGAGACAGCGCCTCGGAGGTGACTCTGGTGCGGCCTGAGATGGTGTCCCCCCAAGACTTGATACCTGGAAAAACCCTCGCTGTCTCCGGGATTGGAGGCATTGACCCGGCGCTGCCTGTTGCTGGCATTTATGTGGACTGGGGCGCAGGGCGAGGGGTGAGAGAGGTGGGGGTAACTGATCGGATCCCCGCAAACGTGTTACTTGGGACAGATTTGGGGCAGATAACCTCCCAGTTTGGGCCCCCCCCAAGGGCTGACCCTTCAGCCAGTACTGACATGCCTCCGGACAATGTTAATGTGTTATCTATGAATGATGTGAGAGAGGGGGGAGTGAACTCTGATATTTCTGCTTGCATAGACACCATAGACACACACACAGCTGCAGCTGTGACAGGGGAGGGGGTCAGAGAAAGGTGTGACAATGCCTCTACAAGTAATCAGCCTGTGAGCTGGGATCTGTTGCCCTCTGCAGGGATAAGCAGAGAGCAGGGCGCTGCAGGGGGAGGACCAGGGTGTGGGGTGGGGGCTACCACAGCAAATGTGGGGTCCCCAGAGATTTCACAGCGGGGTTCTGTTGCTGCAGGGGGGGGGGAACAGGCAGGTGAGATTGGGGCCGGTCCCGGAGCGGAAGTGCTCCCAGGTAAGATCTCGGTGCAGGGTTCCCCCACAACCGGGGTGTCAGGAAGCCAGGTAGGTCTGCCTGAACCGGCGACTTGGTCAGGAACGGAGGAGGAGCAGGCACGACCCACGGTCGCAGTGGCTGTGGCCGCTGTCACCCGCAGTGGGAGTGCTGGAAGCCAAGGGGCCTCCCGGAGGTCCGATAGCTCTTCCCCTTCTGACCAAGTGGCAGCCGAGTCAGGTGGAGGCCAGGACACAGGTCCCGGGGTACTGACCGAAGATGTGACAGTCTCGTCGATTCTGGCCACATCTAGTCAGGGGTTTCAGGCAGCGTTAGAAGCTGACGACAGCCTGAAAGCTCTAAAGGAGCAGGCGGCACAGCCTCCCTCGGACTCGGACCCGGAGCGAGTGGTCTGGGACCAAGGACGGCTGTACCGGGTCACGGTCCAGCAGGGTTCACCGGAGGCGTGGCCCAGGGACCGACAGTTAGTGGTACCCTATCCGTTCCGGACGGAGTTGTTGCGGATCGCACATGAGATTCCGATGGCCGGACACCTAGGGATCGCTAAGACCAAGGCCAGGTTAAACCAGCATTTCTACTGGCCAAAAATGGGGGCCGATGTGGTTGCCTACTGCCGTTCGTGTGAAACCTGTCAGAGAGTGGGGAAGGCGGGGCCACACCCCAAAGCCCCACTGGTATCTCTGCCAATCATCGATGAGCCTTTCAGGAGGGTGGCTGTGGATCTGGTCGGCCCGCTGGCCATCCCCAGCAGCTCCGGGAAACGCTTCATACTAACGGTAGTGGACTATGCCACCCGGTACCCAGAAGCAGTGGCCTTGTCGTCCATTCGGGCTGACAAGGTGGCCACCGCATTGCTGGAGATTTTCTCCCGAGTGGGTTTTCCCCAGGAAATGCTCACTGACCGGGGGACCCAATTCATGTCCCAGCTGATGGAGGCCCTCTGTAAGCAGGTCCAGGTGCGACATCTGGTGGCCAGCCCGTACCATCCACAGACTAATGGCCTGTGCGAGCGGTTCAATGGCACCTTAAAGCAGATGCTTAAGATGTTGGTCGACTCCCACGGGCGTGACTGGGAGCGGTATCTCCCACACCTGTTATTTGCTTACCGGGAGGTTCCACAGGCCTCAACAGGATTCTCACCGTTTGAGCTCCTGTACGGGCGACGTGTGCGGGGCCCCCTGGCTCTGGTGAAAGAGGCTTGGGAAGGGGATTTAGCCACCCCTGGAGTGTCGGTTATCGAGTATGTCATGCGCTTCCGGGACAAAATGCAGGCCTTGACGCAACTGGTACACGACAATATGGCTCAAGCCCAGGCCGACCAGAAGCGTTGGTACGACCAGAACGCTTGTGAGAGGACCTACCAAGTGGGTCAAAAGGTGTGGGTACTGGTCCCCGTACCACAGGACAAGCTTCAGGCAGCCTGGGAAGGCCCATACCTCGTGTACCAGCAGCTCAACCCTGTAACGTACCTGGTCACCCTGGACCCTGCCCGTGGAAGGCGGAAGCCCTTCCATGTGAACATGATGAAGGCACATCATGAGCGGGAGGCATGTGCACTCCCTGTGTGCAACCTGCCCGAGGAGGGAGAAGCGGAAACCCTCTTGGATATGCTAGCCCAGGTTAGGGCAGGCGGATCCATTGAGGATGTGGAGGTTGGCCACCAGCTCTTGGAGGACCAACGGTCCCAGCTGTGGGCCACCCTACACCCCTTCCGGGGATTGTTTACCAACCAGCCCGGAAGGACTGACTTGGCTGTCCATCACGTGGACACTGGGGATCATCCCCCGATCCGGCGTTCAGCATATCGGGTTTCCCTGGAGGTGCAGCAACACATGCGCCAGGAGATTGACGAGATGCTGAAGCTGGGGGTGATCCAGGCATCCAACAGCGCTTGGGCCTCGCCTGTAGTCCTCGTCCCTAAGAAGGACCGAACCACTCGGTTCTGCGTGGACTACAGGGGGCTCAATGCTGTCACAGTCGCCGATGCGTACCCAATGCCACGCATCGATGACCTGCTCGATCAGTTGGCCGGGGCTCAGTACCTGACCATCATGGATCTGAGCCGGGGATATTGGCAGATCCCCCTGACTCGCAAGGCCAGGGAACGCTCTGCCTTTATTACCCCATTTGGACTGTACGAGTCCACGGTGATGCCATTCGGGATGAGGAATGCCCCTGCCACTTTCCAGCGGATGGTCAACACCCTGCTCAAGGGACTTGAAGGGTACGCGGCCGCGTACCTGGATGACATTGCCGTCTTCAGTCCCACCTGGGAAGATCACCTAGAGCATCTAGCACAGGTGCTCAGGCGGATCCACCAGGCAGGTTTGACCATCAAGCCGGGAAAGTGTCAGCTGGCCATGAGCGAGGTCCAGTACCTCGGTCACCGGGTAGGCGGGAGAACACTGAAGCCCGAGCCTGAGAAAGTGGAGGCCATCGCGTCCTGGCCCACCCCCAGGACCAAGAAGCAGGTGATGTCCTTCTTGGGGACCGCTGGGTACTATAGGAGGTTTGTTCCATGCTATAGTAGCCTGGCAAAGCCCTTGACGGACCTCACCAAGAAGAAGCTGCCCTCTGCAGTCGATTGGACAATGGACTGCGAGACAGCCTTCCGGGCCCTAAAGGACGCCCTGTCCAGCCCGCCCGTGCTACAGGCAGCCGACTTCACGCGGCCGTTTGTAGTACAGACCGACGCCAGTGACTTCGGCCTCGGTGCGGTGCTCAGCCAGGTGGACTCTGCGAGCCAAGAGCACCCAGTCTTGTACCTGAGCAGCAAGCTGTTACCAAGGGAAGTGGCCTATTCCACGATGGAAAAGGAGTGCCTGGCCATAGTGTGGGCCCTGCAGCGTCTGCAACCCTATCTATACGGGCGCCACTTCATCGTGGAGACGGACCACAATCCCCTCAGCTGGTTACACACGGTCTCCGGGACGAATGGCAGGTTGTTGCGATGGAGCCTGGCGCTCCAGCAATACAACTTCACCATTCGACACAAAAGGGGCCGTAACCACGGTAACGCAGACGGGCTGTCCCGACAAGGAGAGGTCGCGGACGGGCGCACGGGGGAACACCGGAGTGTGCTGCCCCCTAGCGCCCTCAAAAGGGGGGAGGTGTGAGGTAAATCCGGAGATATGACGATAAATCATGATATTCAAGTTATGTCAGGAAGCCCTCTCCTGGTGTCACCCCCCCTTTCCTTCACACAGCTCCTTCAATCAGAAAATTTACCACAGGGATAAACGGTTTGTTTAGCAGATAGGTGTCAAAGGAACTGGTCTGTGTTCCACTTACACCTCCAACGGCCATCTCCTGGGATATGGAGATTAGATGATGTGGGAACAATGGACACAGGATGACTCCCTGCCGTGACCCTGTGGTAGGGGCTGCTATCTAATTAGCAAGCTTGGAAGTATCCAGACAGAACGACTCCAGTAAAATATGGTTCATATCTCGCAAGCCATATTTCCGATAAATATGGCAACCATAAAAATGGTGTCTCTGCATGCGGACGATGCTGGCACACCTTTTTTATGGTAGTAGGACATTGGGAAGTACCCCAGGCGTGATATCAGCCAATGGGGAACTAGTAGACAAGTCATGAGTCCTCTCGTTCTGTAGCTAAATTCATAACTGTCACAATGAGAGCGTTGGCGTCCGCCTACGACGCTCCCAGGCAAAGTTATGGCCCATATTCCATGTTGTGGATATTGTCCATAACTCCAGCCAGGAATGGAGCAGTGCTCCCTCTGAGGTCACTAAGGTAGGAGGGGACCTGGATTTGCCCAGGTTGATAACCCTACTTCGGCCATTTTCCAGTGTTCTTTCGCTGGGGGTCACGTGTAGGAAACATCTGTGGGAAGGATCCTAGAAACCTGGTCTACAGCGCCCCCCTGTGGCCAGACACACAAGGTAACTGCTGGAACTGTGTATGCCTGTTTGTAAACCATGCTTTATCTGTAACTGTACTCTGACATATGTATATTCTGTAGATTCCCTATTGTATATATTGTAGTTTCTAGTGTGCTTTAGGCTGATTAAATTATATAATTAATCTTGGGCTGTTCTGTTATCTCGATCTTGAATCCCACGTCTGTGTGTTCGGCTAATAGTTACCGTGAAGCGGTTGGTGGCAGCGAGTTGTGCCAAGGATTATTGTGGGGAGGCCAGTGAGATTCGGGGAGGTTTTATATATTCCGCCCGCGGAGGTCGGGGGAATATATACCCTACTCTCACCGGGGACCCTTCAATAATCGGCATAAGTAGTATAGCGGCCTCCTTGCTTATTGTCGGGCAATTCCATAATTGGCCTGACTATAAGAGGGGCGCTAGAGAGCGCGTCACGTGCTCTGTCTGTCGGTCGGGAGGTATAAAGGAGGGGTGACCCCCACTTGTTACCCCCCGATTGTGACGTACTGGTAGCCAGCGCGGGGGATTTCTGAGTGACCCCCCCGGTGGTTCGTGACACCTTACTTAGACGATCTACTGGTCAAAGCACCCTCTCAAGAGGCATGCCAACACAGCCTGAATGTTGCGCTGGAGACTCTCCAGACTTTCGGGTGGATCATCAACTTTTCAAAGTCAAACCTGGCACCGACTCAATCACTAACGTATCTTGGCATGGAGTTTCATACTCTCTCAGCGATAGTGAAGCTTCCGCTGGACAAGCAGCGGTCTCTACGGACAGGGGTGCAGTCTCTCCTTCAGGGTCAGTCGCACCCCTTAAGGCGCCTCATGCACTTCCTAGGGAAGATGGTGGCAGCAATGGAGGCAGTCCCGTTCGCGCAGTTTCATCTGCGTCCACTTCAATGGGACATTCTCCGCCAGTGGGACGGGAAGACAACTTCCCTAGACAGGAAAGTCTCCCTTTCTCAGACGGCCAAGGATTCTCTGCTATGGTGGCTCCTTCCCAC
This sequence comes from Anomaloglossus baeobatrachus, assembly GCF_048569485.1. Classification (NCBI taxonomy): domain Eukaryota; kingdom Metazoa; phylum Chordata; class Amphibia; order Anura; family Aromobatidae; genus Anomaloglossus; species Anomaloglossus baeobatrachus. Next base: position 351,285,544 of record NC_134357.1, on the reverse strand, counting down.
CTCATTAACGCAGGGAAGATCATTCCTGCCCCCATCCTGGGCAGTGGTCACGACAGACGCGAGTCTGTCAGGGTGGGGAGCAGTTTTTCTCCACCACAGGGCTCAAGGGACGTGGACTCAGCAGGAGTCCACCCTTCAGATCAATGTTCTGGAAATCAGGGCAGTGTATCTTGCCCTATTGGCCTTCCAGCAGTGGCTGGAAGGAAAGCAGATCCGAATTCAGTCGGACAACTCCACAGCGGTGGCATACATCAACCACCAAGGAGGGACACGCAGTCGGCAAGCCTTCCAGGAAGTCAGGCGAATTCTCATGTGGGTAGAGGAAAGAGCATCCACCATATCAGCAGTTCACATCCCGGGCGTAGAAAACTGGGAAGCAGACTTCCTCAGTCGCCAGGGCATGGACGCAGGGGAATGGTCCCTTCACCCGGACGTGTTTCAGGAAATCTGCCGCCGCTGGGGGGTGCCGGACGTCGACCTAATGGCGTCTCGGCACAACAACAAGGTCCCGACCTTCATAGCGCGGTCTCGCGATCAAAGAGCTCTGGCGGCAGACGCCTTAGTGCAAGATTGGTCGCAGTTCCGGCTCCCTTATGTGTTTCCACCTCTGGCACTCTTGCCCAGAGTGTTACGCAAGATCAGATCCGATTGCAGCCGCGTCATACTCGTCGCCCCAGACTGGCCGAGGAGGTCGTGGTACCCGGATCTGTGGCATCTCACGGTCGGCCAACCGTGGGCACTACCAGACCGTCCAGACTTACTGTCCCAAGGGCCGTTTTTCCATCGGAATTCTGCGGCCCTGAACCTGACTGTGTGGCCATTGAGTCCTGGATCCTAGCGTCTTCAGGATTATCCCAAGGGGTCGTTGCCACCATGAGACAGGCTAGGAAGTCCACTTCTGCTAAGATCTACCACAGAACGTGGAAGATTTTCTTATCCTGGTGCTCTGCACAAGGAGTATCTCCCTGGCCATTCGCGTTACCTGTCTTTCTTTCCTTCCTACAATCTGGGTTGGAAAAGGGCTTGTCGCTCGGCTCCCTTAAAGGGCAAGTCTCGGCACTATCCGTGTTTTTTCAGAAGCGTCTAGCACGACTTTCTCAGGTGCGCACGTTCCTGCAGGGGGTTTGTCATATCGTACCTCCGTACAGGCGGCCGTTAGATCCGTGGGATCTAAACAAGGTCCTTGTTACTCTCCAGAAGCCGCCCTTCGAGCCTCTGAGGGATGTGTCACTTTCTCGACTCTCACAGAAAGTGGCCTTTCTGGTAACGGTCACGTCTCTTCGGAGAGTGTCTGAACTAGCAGCGCTGTCATGCAAAGCTCCTTTCCTGGTGTTCCACCAGGACAAGGTAGTGCTGCGCCCCATTCAGGAGTTTCTCCCTAAGGTGGTATCCTCTTTTCATCTCAATCAGGATATCTCCTTGCCTTCCTTTTATCCGCATGCAGTTCATCGGTATGAAAAGGATTTACATTTGTTGGATCTGGTGAGAGCACTCAGAATCTACATTTCCCGCACGGCGCCCCTGCGCCGCTCAGATGCACTCTTTGTCCTTGTCGCTGGTAAGCGCAAAGGGTCGCAGGCTTCCAAAGCCACCCTGGCTCGATGGATCAAAGAACCAATTCTTGAAGCCTACCGTTCTGCTGGGCTTCCGGTTCCCTCAGGGCTGAAGGCCCATTCTACCAGAGCCGTGGGTGCGTCCTGGGCATTACGACACCAGGCTACGGCTCAACAGGTGTGCCAGGCAGCTACCTGGTCGAGTCTGCACACTTTCACCAAACATTATCAGGTGCATACCTATGCTTCGGCGGACGCCAGCCTAGGTAGAAGAGTCCTGCAGGCGGCAGTTGCCTCCCCGTAGGGGAGGGCTGTCTTTGCAGCTCTAACATGAGGTATTTCTTTACCCACCCAGGGACAGCTTTTGGACGTCCCAATCGTCTGGGTCTCCCAATGGAGCGCCGAAGAAGAAGGGAATTTTGTTACTTACCGTAAATTCCTTTTCTTCTAGCTCCTATTGGGAGACCCAGCACCCGCCCTGTTGTCCTTCGGGATTTTTGGTTGTTTTTCGGGTACACATGTTGTTCATGTTGAATGGTTTTCAGTTCTCCGATGTTACTTCGGAGTGAATTTGTTTAAACCAGTTCTTGGCTTTCCTCCTTCTTGCTTTTGCACTAAAACTGGTGAGCCAGTGATCCCACTGGGGGTGTATAGCCAGAAGGGGAGGGGCCTTGCACTTTTTAGTGTAATGCTTTGTGTGGCCTCCGGAGGCAGTGCTATACACCCAATTGTCTGGGTCTCCCAATAGGAGCTAGAAGAAAAGGAATTTACGGTAAGTAACAAAATTCCCTTCTTTTGAGCCTTCATGACTTATGTATTCCGCTTCTCTGGCTTTTTTAAGAATAAGTTCTTTTATTCGGTAATCCAGAAAGCGACATATGACATCCCTTGGTGGTTCCCCTTGTTTGGGTCGAGGCCTCAAAGACCTATGAGCTCTTATCAGTTCCAATGTTGGAGTAGGGTCAGAGTCTATGTCTATAAGGTCTGAGAAGATGCCCTGCAAGGTCGGAATCAAAGCTTCATTTGCCTCCGATTCTGGGAGTCCCTTTAGCCTGAGGTTATTTCGCCTTTCTCTGTTTTCATGGTCTTCCAGGATGGCATGAATTTGATTGATGTTGTCCTCCTGTTGACGAAGGCAGGAAATGACAGTGTTGGAAGTAGAGGTTAATGTGGCTTTGGCTACTTCCAGAGTTTCCACCCTGTGTCCAATTTGGCCAATTTCTTGTTTAATGTCTGATAGCTCCCTTGCCACCGGTTCCAGCGCATTTTTGAGAATCCGTTTTATAAAAGATCTTGAGATAGGGAGACTCTTGCTACTATCAGCACCTTCAGTGTCGCTTGCGTCGTCATCCATATCCTGTGCATCATTTGTAGACGTGCTCTGGGGACTGTCTGTTTTAGCATCCGTTGCATATAGGTGTTTTTTGAGAAACTTATCGACGTCGGCCTGGGTAGTGGTTTTAACTGGCCTGGGCAGTGAGCTTGCTCTTGCGTTGCCGATCTTGACCATGTTAGAGTCCAGGCATATGTGATTTTATGCAGGGTTGAATGAATAGCAGGGGTTAGGCCACCCTACTCCCTCCAGACAGCACGGAGACTATAACATTGTACACCCCTAGGTAGGGGGAAGGAGGTAGGAAGAGAGTGTCTCTATGTTACAGATACTTCAGCGTGGTCACTCTCTGTATCTAATCCTCTTTGGAGCCTCTCTGGTTGCTTTAGGGCCCAGACCTGCGTGTGGAGCTGTGAATTACAGAGGCAGTCTGCCCCCAGCAGGGATGTGGGTGTCCGGTTGCGTGTCAGACAAGTTCCCTGTTGTATGGGGGTATAACAGATCCCCCTTTAAGATCTTAATTTCACTGGAGTGGGCAGAGGTGGGGATCCCTTTCAACCACGCTCCGTTCACTCCTCTTCTCCCTCCCCAGATAGCTTATGGGGGGAAATTGTCTGGCGTCACCTTCCCGGTGCAGACCCCTGCACACTCCGCGGCTCAGGGCTCCACAGAGCGGCCGGCTTCTGATCCTCTCTGGAGGCAATGGGAGGGGGGACGCTGGAGCGCTGGATGCCTGCGTCTAGGCCCGTGTGGTGTTGTGAGCCGGTTGCAATGCCCGTCGGGGGTCTCTGGAGCAGGTGAGGAGCGGGTGCACGTCTGGGTAACAGTGTGGTACTCGCTCACCGCCAGGTTCTCTCTCCGGGTGCCGCCGGATCCCCAGACGCGTCGCACGCCGCCACCGCGTGACCCTCAGCAAGGACTCAGGAGCTCCAGGCGGCTTCCCCTGGTGCTCACGCAGCTCACCGGCGCCTCTTCTCCGGGCCCACCTCCAAATCTGGTAAGTGCTGGGGCTCCGGCTCCCCGCCTGCCGACCGCTTCTCCCTCGCGGCTTGTGGAGTCATCTCGCCCAGCGTGCTCCTCCAAGATGGCGGCGGGTCCTCTCTCGTCTCCTCTCTGTGCGGCCCGTCAGCTACAGGACAAATCGATCCAAGGCGAGAGGGGGTCGAGGGCAGCCAGGTTCCAAATCCTCTCCTCCGCAGCCTGCCACCAGTCCGCAACCGTCCTCCTGACACCTGCAGGTCTCTAGTGTCTCGTGTCTCAGGCCCGGCCTCCCTCGGCGACCTCTCCGGTAATAGTTTTGGGGGGTTCTGGAAGCGTGTCCCAGTGGGGATAGACAGAAAATGGGGGTCTCTCCCCTCTCAGGGTGCTCTGGGGACGTGGACGGGGGAGCTAGACGATCGCAGTTTTCTTCTGGAAGCAGGATGGCTATAGATAGCTCAGGAGCTCCCACGTCCACGTCTGCCCCCAACCGCGGCCATTTTGGACTCCCAGCTGTACTGTTAAGGGCAGTGTATCTCTTGTGGCTATATACCCTCAGTGTTCACGCTCCTGGGGGACAACAGCATGTCGTTCACAAGGAGCAAAGGAGCCAAGGCACAGGGTTATTTTGCTACCTGTACCTCTTGTGCGGCTATGCTACCTGCAGGTTCCACCTACCCTCATTGTGTGCAATGCTCGGCCCCTGTGACACTCACTCAGCCGGAGCCTGAGGCACTAGGGGGTCCCTCGGCACAGGTAGAACCGCCGGCCCCCCCTGTCCAGATGGCAGGGACAGAGTTTGCTGTTTTAGCTGACAAACTCTCTGAGTCGCTTTCACATTCCATGGCTCAGTCTATGGATAAATGGTCTGCTAAGTTTCTAGAGGTTTTGCAGTCCAGACCGGCCCTTACACAGGTCCCGGGCACTGCGGGATCACCCCCAGGCCCCTCTCGGTCTGCGACTAAGCGTGCTCCTGGTGTGGCCCCTAGTTTTTACGTGCAGGACTCCGGCACGGACCGCAGTCCCAGACCAGCTAAGCGGGCTCGCTTAGAATCTTCCCCGTCCTCATCACGCTGTTCGGGGTCTCAGCTTGAGGATTCTCTAGAGGAGGAGGCGGAGGTCGCAGCTCAGGACTCTGACCCTGACCATGCTCTCAATCTTGATACACCTGAAGGGGACGCCATAGTAAATGACCTTATAGCGTCCATCAACCAGGTGCTAGATCTTTCTCCCCCAACTCTGCCTACAGAGGATTCGGCTTCACAACAGGAGAAACACCAGTTTAGGTTTCCTAAACGTACCCGGAGTGCTTTCTTCGATCACTCTAACTTTAGAGATGCTGTCCAGAAGCACAGGGCTTTCCCGAACAAGCGCTTTACTAAACGCCTTAATGACACACGTTACCCCTTCCCCGCTGACGTGGTTAAGGGTTGGGCTCAGTGTCCCAAGGTGGACCCTCCAGTCTCTAGACTGGCGGCTAGATCCGTAGTAGCAGTGGCTGACGGTGCATCGCTCAAGGATGCCACGGACAGGCAGATAGAGCTGCTACTGAAATCCATCTATGAAGCCATAGGCGCGTCTTTTGCCCCAGCCTTTGCAGCAGTGTGGGCACTCCAGGCTATCTCAGCTTGTCTGTCTGAGATTAATGCGGTCACTCGTACCGCTCCGCCACAAGTAACATCTTTGACTTCTCAGGCGTCAGTATTTGCATCCTACGCCATGAATGCTGTCCTGGACTCGGCTAGCCGTACAGGGGTAGCATCCGCCAATTCTGTGGCACTCCGCAGGGCCATGTGGCTACGTGAATGGAAGGCAGACGCTGCTTCCAAAAAGTTCTTGACCGGTTTGCCTTTTTCTGGCGACCGTCTGTTTGGCGAGCGATTGGCTGAAATTATTAAGCAATCCAAGGGAAAGGACTCGTCCTTACCCCAACCCAAACCAAATAGACCTCAGCAACGGAAAGTTCAAGCGAGGTTTCGGTCCTTTCGGCCCTCAGCCAGATCCCAATCCTCCTCGTCCAACAGGCCACAGAAGAGCCAGAGGAACTCTTCTGCATGGCGGTCTAAGTCACGTCCTCCAAAGACCGCCGGAGGCACCGTCTCCAAGGCGGCCTCCTCATGACTTTCGGCCGCCCTAAACCGCATCCTCGGTCGGTGGCAGGCTCTCCCGCTTTTGCGACGCCTGGTGGCCACATGTCCAAGACCGATGGATGAGAGACATTCTGTCTCACGGTTACAGGATAGAGTTCAGCTCTCGTCCTCCGACTCGTTTTTTCAGAACAACAAAAAAGGACGGCTCATTCCGTCCCGTTTTGGACCTCAAATTGCTCAACAGACATGTGAAAACCAGGCGGTTTCGCATGGAATCCCTCCGATCTGTCATCGCTTCGATGTCCCAAGGAGACTTCCTAGCATCAATCGACATCAAAGATGCCTATCTCCATGTGCCGATCGCGCAAGAGCATCAACGCTTCCTGCGTTTCGCCATTGGGGACGAACACCTTCAGTTTGTGGCACTGCCTTTCGGCCTGGCGACAGCCCCTCGGGTCTTCACCAAGGTCATGGCATCCGTCGTAGCGATCCTACACTCTCAGGGCCACTCGGTGATCCCTTACCTAGACGATCTCCTAGTCAAGGCGCCCTCACGGGTGGCTTGTCAACAGTCTGACCGTTGCTCTGGAGACTCTCCAGAGGTTCGGGTGGATCATCAATTTTCCAAAGTCAAAATTGTATCCGACCCAGTCACTGACGTACCTCGGGATGGAGTTTCATACTCTCTCAGCGACGGTCAAGCTGCCGCTGGACAAACAGCGGTCGCTGCAGACAGGGGTGCAATCCCTTCTTCAGGTCCAGTCGCACCCCTTGAGGCGCCTCATGCACTTCTTGGGGAAGATGGTGGCAGCAATGGAGGCAGTTCCTTTTGCGCAATTTCATCTGCGTCCACTCCAATGGGACATTCTCCGCAAATGGGACAAGAGGCCGACGTCCTTAGACAGGAACGTCTCTCTGTCTCTGGAAGCCAAGACCTCTCTTCAGTGGTGGCTTCTCCCCACTTCTCTGTCGAAAGGAAAATCCTTTCTGCCCCCATCCTGGGCTGTGGTCACGACGGACGCGAGCCTGTCAGGATGGGGAGCAGTTTTTCTCCACCACAAGGCTCAGGGAACCTGGACTCCGACAGAGTCCTCCCTTCAGATCAATTTTCTGGAGATAAGGGCAGTGTATCTAGCCCTCAAGGCGTTCCATCGGTGGCTCGAGGGCAGGCAGATCCGCATACAGTCGGACAATGCCCTGGCGGTTGCGTACATCAACCACCAGGGCGGCACTCGCAGTCGTCAAGCCTTCCAAGAAGTCCGGCGGATTCTGCTGTGGGCGGAGGCCACAGCCTCCACCATCTCCGCGGTTCACATTCCGGGCGTAGAAAACTGGGAAGCAGACTTTCTCAGTCGCCAGGGCATGGACGCGGGGGAATGGTCTCTCCACCCGGACGTGTTTTCAAGAGATCTGTTGCCGCTGGGGAACGCCGGACGTCGATCTCATGGCGTCTCGGCACAACAACAAGGTCCCGGCATTCATGGCACGGTCTCAGGACCACAGAGCTCTGGCGGCGGACGCCTTAGTTCAGGATTGGTCGCAGTTTCAACTGCCTTATGTATTCCCTCCTTTGGCAATGCTGCCCAGAGTGTTGCGCAAGATCAGGTCCGACTGCCGCCGCGCCATCCTCGTCGCTCCAGATTGGCCGAGGCGGTCGTGGTACCCGGATCTGTGGCATCTCACGGTGGGGCAACCGTGGGCGCTCCCAGACCGACCAGACTTGCTATCTCAAGGGCCATTTTTCCATCTGAATTCTGCGGCCCTCAACCTGACTGTGTGGCCGTTGAGTCCTGGCTCTTAGCGTCCTCAGGGTTGTCTCAAGATGTCATTGCCACTATGAGATAGGCCAGGAAACCAACGTCAGCCAAGATCTATCACAGAACTTGGAGGATCTTCTTAGCCTGGTGCTCTGAGAGGGGGTTTATCCCCTGGCCGTTTGCCTTACCCAGGTTTCTTTCCTTCCTTCAATCTGGATTGGACAAGGGTTTGTCTCTCGGCTCTCTCAAGGGCCAAGTATCGGCGCTCTCCGTATTTTTTTCAAAAGCGTCTAGCCAGGCTTCCGCAGGTCCGCACGTTCCTGCAGGGAGTTTGCCACATAGTCCCACCTTTACAGGCGTCCGCTGGAACCCTGGGATCTCAACATGGTTCTACGGGCTCTTCAAAAACCACCTTTTGAGCCGCTGCGGGATGTCTCTCTATCACGTCTTTCGCAGAAGGTGGCATTTCTAGTGGCGGTTACTTCACTCCGTAGAGTGTCAGAGCTGGCAGCACTGTCATGCAAAGCCCCCTTCCTGGTATTTCACCAGGATAAGGTGGTTCTACGTCCGGTCCCGGACTTTCTCCCTAAGGTGGTGTCCCCTTTTCATCTCAATCAGGATATCTCCTTACCTTCATTTTGCCCTCATCCAATTCACCAATGTGAAAAGGATTTGCATTTGTTAGATCTAGTGAGAGCACTCCGGATCTACGTGTCTCGCATGGCGCCACTGCGCCGCTCTGATGCGCTCTTTGTCCTTGTCGCTGGCCAGCGTAAGGAGTCGCAGGCTTCCAAGTCAACCTTGGCTCGGTGGATCAAGGAACCGATTTTTGAAGCCTACCGTTCTTCTGGGCTTCCGATTCCTTCAGGGCTGAAAGCCCATTCTACCAGAGCCGTGGGTGCGTCCTGGGCATTGCGACACCAGGCTACGGCTCAGCAGGTGTGTCAGGCGGCTACCTGGTCGAGTCTGCACACTTTCACAAAACACTATCAGGTGCATGCCTATGCTTCGGCAGATGCCAGCCTAGGTAGGCGAGTCCTTCAGGCGGCGGTTGCCCACCTGTAAGAGGGGGCCATTGTTTCGGCTCTTTCTATCGAGGTATTCTTTTACCCACCCAGGGACTGCTTTTGGACGTCCCAATTGTCTGGGTCTCCCAATGGAGCGACAAAGAAGAAGGGAATTTTGTTTACTTACCGTAAATTCCTTTTCTTCTAGCTCCTATTGGGAGACCCAGCACCCGCCCCTGTTCCCTTCGGGCTGTTTGTTCTTTTGTGTACACATGTTGTTCATGTTGAATTGTTCTGTTGGTTTATGGTTTCAGTTCTCCGAACATCCTTCGGATTGATTTTACCTTAGACCAATTTAGAAGTTCCTCCTTCCTGCTTTGGCACCAAAACTGATGGGCCCGTGATGCACGGGAGGGTGTATAGGCAGAGGGGAGGGGTTACACTTTTTAAAGTGTAATACTTTGTGTGGCCTCCGGAGGCAGTAGCTATACACCCCAATTGTCTGGGTCTCCCAATAGGAGCTAGAAGAAAAGGAATTTACGGTAAGTAAACAAAATTCCCTTCTTTTTGCAGCACTTTTTTTTTTTTTTTTTTTTTTTTTTTTGCTAGTTTTCTCCCACCATCATGGGGTCATTTGCAAATTAGACTGCAAAGAGGAAAATTTGTGAAAATGCCCAATATGTCATACAATGGACAAAGTGTTATTTCTCATGTACACAATATTTTTCTGAAAAATTTGAAAGTATGCTTACTGTATTTAAAAGCAACCTGTTGAGATTTATACTACGTGGATGACTGGCAGCATGAATCAGACACTGCATCTTAGGTTACTTTCATACTTGCGTTCAGCGCAGTCCGTCACTATGGAGAATAGCGCAGTCCGTTTAACGCACTGCGCTATTCTCCATAGACTTGTATGGACGACGCACTGTAACGCAAGTATCAGCGTTGCATCCGTTGGATGACGCAGCGTCGTTATTTTGACACTGCGTTGGGCGGAAGGAACGCAGCATGTAACGTTTTTTTTTTTTGAGCAGCGCAATGCGTAGGATTTCACTGCGCATGCTCATTTTCTTCTTTTTCTTCTTTTTCTTCTTTTTCTTTTTCTTTTTCTTTTTTTTTTTTTCTTTTTTTTCTTTTTTTTCTTTTTCTTTTTCTTCTTTTTTTTTCTTTTTTTTTCTTCTTTTTTTTTTCTTCTTTTTTCTTCTTCTTTTTTCTTCTTCTTTTTTCTTCTTCTTCTTTTTTCTTCTTCTTTTTTCTTCTTCTTCTTTTTTCTTCTTCTTCTTTTTTCTTCTTCTTCTTTTTTCTTCTTCTTCTTTTTTCTTCTTCTTCTTTTTTCTTCTTCTTCTTTTTTCTTCTTCTTTTTTTTCTTTTTCTTTTTCATCACATAAACTTTATTTTGTCTCTCGGTGGCCGAAAGCTCAGCTGAGCGCCCGACCGTCGGCATGTGATAGCTCTCAGCTGAGCAGCCGGCTTTTGAGAGCGATCAGCTGAGCGCCCGGCCACCGGGTGATCAGCTGATCGTTCACAATAGTCTACTGCCGGTAAAACTGTAAAGAATAAAAAATAAATAAAAAAAAGCTTTCCGTTGTTTTGTACGATTTGTTGCATCCGTTGTGCCATTATATGCAACGCATCCATTTCATCCGTCACACAACGCAATGCAACAGATGCCGTTCAACGCAAGTGTGAAACTAGCCTTACTGACAAGTCCAAGAGAAAGGTCCCCAGTGGCATTTCCCTGCCCAGGGAGAGACCTGTCAGTCAAGAGAAGTGATGAAGGACCTTTTGTGGACTAGTCTTCCATGACATCTAGTAGTCGGTTTTTCAACGTATATTTCCTGACACACGGTAGCATTTTAGAATATGCAGTGCTGTAGCCAGTGTCTTATTCATGTTGCTAATGTTTGGGCAGCATGAATCTCATGACCATCTCCTTTATCTGCTCTACATGAGATTGCTGACACTTTACAATTCTTTACCGGTTTTAATAATGAGGGCTATGCTGCTTTGTATTTCTGCTCAACAAAATTAATCCTTTACACAATGGATACATTTTTTGGACTGTATTCACTTTGAGGCAAACCGGAGCGTATAGGCATATCTGCATACTGTTCTTGGTCAAGGGACTGCCAAAACCCCCAAAACAAGTGTGTGTATATAACCTTAACACTTTAGTTTTCTAAATGAATAATAACACTCTTCTTTTCCTGCATATGTTGCGAACCCTTACTTGCATAACCTCAGCTTTTAGCTAAGAATGGTTATTTTTATTTTTTTCCACTTTAAGCATGTAACCTAATCGTCTCTGTGGCCCCTGGTCAGATTCCCAAGGACCGCAGTGCTCATGCTGGTAGCCACATATTGCAGGTTGCTGGCCTTTTAAATCCCTCGGGCTCTGCAAAAGCATGCATTTCTTTATCGTTCCTATGGGAGACCCAGACAATGGGTGTTTAGCTTCTGCCTCCGGAGGACACACAAAGTACTACACTTAAAAGTGTAGCTCCTCCCTCTGAGCTTATACACCCCCTGGAGAACCAGATCTAGCCAGTTTATCGCTTTGTGTTCAGGAGGTCATACATCCACACATGCATTCTCATCTGTTTTTTGATTTTTGGAAAGAGTTTGAAGAAAAGCGGGTCCAAGTCTGGACCCCTGGCATGTCCCTTCTCACCCTACTGTGTCGGCGGTGTTGTTAAGGTTGATTTACAAGGCTGAAGCCTTACATGCCGCGCTCCTTCACCATCCCTCCTGGGCTCTGGCTTGAAGTGGGAGCCAGCAGGGTTCTCCATGCTTGGCAGGAGACCGGTCTCCATCTGCAGCCCTTCAGGATCCTGCTGGACCGGAGCACTCATCCCCAGGGACTTGGAACCCTGCGCCTCAGCAAGCTAAGTACCTGAGGCGTTTATATATTGGGGGTCCCTGTACTTTATTGTTGTGGGAGAGTGTGCTGATTGTGTTTTATGACATTTCCGGCGGGTTCTCTGGCTGTCACCTGAGAACCGCGCCGATGGTGCCTGCGCGCCGGCCACACCGCTCAAATTTAGACCCCGGCTTCGCCGGAGGCCTAGTTTCGGTTTCCCTGCCCTCGCATGTCACTCATGCAGAGGGACAGGCTCGGCTCCGCTCGGCGGCCGTTCTGCACAGGGGAGGGACACTGCAGTGAGGAGTGTATGTCCCCTCCCCTGTAGGTCTCTATGGCCCTCCAGATCCCGCTCTCAAGCAAGTCCCGCCCCCTCTCTTCGCTCCGGCGGCCATTTTCTCAGCGTTCCTCCCTGCGATCAGTCATCGCAGCGCTGGTCTGCAGCATCCCTGCTGAGGTGCTGTGCTTGGGGGTCCGGGCTTCGGGATCTGGAGGGCACACAACACCGCCCCAGCGGTCTGGTAAGCCACAACCTCTGGTTGTGGACCTCTGTATATGCTCTCTGGGGGTCATTCTCTGGCAGAGCCCCCACTCCAGCAGCATGTCACACACGAGGAGCAAGGCTCCAAAGCTGTATTCAGTATGCGCTGTATGTAAGCTCCTACTGCCTGAACCGAGCACCTGTCCACATTGTGACGCCTGCTCTAACCTGACAGTGCCTCAGCATGGAGTCTCACTCCCAGTGGTCTCTCGGGCTGCTCCTGCTCCTGTGGCTGAACCCCCGGCTTGGGTAGAATCCTTTTCTAGGTCTATCTCCCAGTCTTTTGCCGACTCCATGGGACTTCTGTCCAGGACTTTGCTCAATATGCATCAGCCCCCTTCACAGGGGGCCTCTGCTACTAGAGGTCTCTCAGGACCGGAGCTCACAGAGGATTCATCATCTGGTCCCAGACCCTGTCCTTCTAAGAAGAGACACAGGGTTCCCTCTCCTTCCTCGTCCCGCGGCTCTGATTCATGAGCTGACTCGCAGGACGAGGAGGATTCCTTTACGGGGGGCTCGGAGGTTAACTCCATGTACCCCATTGATCTGTCCGAAAGTGACTCAGATGTTAGTGATTTGATTGCGTCCATTAATTCTGTACTGGATCTCAATCTGCCAGTATCAGAGGAACAACCCTCTCTGGCAGAAAAGCACCAGTTTACCTCACCTAAAAGGGCAAAGAGTGTGTTCTTTAACCACTCCAGCTTTCAGGCCGCTGTGACCAAGCCCAGGGCCTGTCCTGACAAACGCTTCCCAAAGCGTGGTTCTGATGACCGTTTTCCCTTCCCACCTGAGGTGGTCAAGGAGTGGGCTCATTCCCCAAAGGTAGACCCCCCCGGTGTCTAGACTCTCAGCCCGGACCGTTGTATCGGTGGCTGATGGCACCTCTCTTAAGGATTCCACTGATCGCCAGATTGACCTTCTGGCCAAATCTGTATATGAAGCGGCAGGGGCCTCGTTCTCCCCGTCTTTTGCAGCAGTGTGGGCTCTCAAAGTCATCTCTGCTTCTCTAGAGGAGATGCATTCCCTCGCCAGGGAATCTATGCCCGAAATGGTTACCTTAACTTCCCAAGCTTCAGCTTTTTCATCCTATGCCATGGCTGCCATGCTGGAGGCTTCTCACCGCACTGCGGTGGCTTCGGCTAATTCCCTCGCTATCCGCAGGATCTTGTGGCTTCGAGAGTGGAAGGCAGATGCCTCTTCAAAGAAGTACCTTGCTGGACTCCCTTTTGCTGGGTCCCGGCTGTTCGGTGAACAGCTGGATGAAATTATTAAGGAAGCTACTGGCGGGAAGAGTACTTCCATGCCACAAACCAAAATCAGGAAACCTGTCCAGGGTAGGAATCGGTCGAGGTGTCGTTCCTTTCGTTCCTCCAACTGGTCGTCCTCTAAGCCCTCGGCCTCGTCCGCTAACTCAGCCAAGGACCAGAAATCCAACTGGCGCCCAAAAGCGCGTCCACAAAAGACCGCAGGAGGTGCTGCCGCCAAGGCAGCGTCCTCGTGACTATCTGCCCGCTCCAGCAACATCCTTAGTCAGTGGCAGGCTCTCCCACTTTGGCGACGCGTGGTTTCAACACGTCTCCGATCAGTGGGTGCGGGATATAATCTCCCACGGCTACAGGATAGAATTCTCTTCCAGCCCGCCAAACAGATTTTTTCTGTCAACTCCCCCCTGCTCAAAGGCCGCCGCCTTCTCTCAGGCCGTGGCATCCTTGCAGGCCAACGGAGTAATTGTACCGGTTCCCGCCCGGGAATGGTTCAGAGGTTTCTACTCAAATCTCTTCCTAGTCCCCAAAAAGGACGGTTCCTTCCGGCCCATCCTGGATCTCAAGCTTCTCAACAAGCATGTTCAGGTGCGGCATTTTTGCATGGAGTCTCTGCGATCAGTCATTGCCTCAATGACCCAAGGGGATTTCCTGACATCCATCGACATCAGAGATGCCTATCTGCATGTGCCAATTGCAGTTTCACGCCAGCGTTGGCTACGTTTTGCAATCGGAGAGGAACATTTCCAATTCGTGGCTCTCCCCTTCGGGTTAGCCACGGCCCCTCGAGTATTCACCAAGGTCATGGCAGCAGTGATTGCGGTTCTGCACCTCCAGGGGTTGGCAGTGATTCCTTACCTGGACGACCTTCTAGTCACTATGGGGAGATAAGGTATGCACATGGGGAGGGTTCACAAACGAAAAATTACTAACAAATAAGAAATAACGTTTGGAACTCCATTCTATGTCTGAACTGGGTGCAAAAACCTAAAAATACATCACTATGGGGAGATAAGGTATGCACACCAGTGACTATGTATTATTTGTTAGTAATTTTTCGTTTGTGAACCCTCCCCATACACACCGATTGCCAATCCACATCGTATATATAGCCTGGGTCTCAGCTTCCCATACACGGTAAGTTTTTTAACTGCATGAGAGGACACACACAAGCTAGGGACCCCAACGTAGAGAAATACTTTGGCGTAGTGTTGGGGCTCTATTGCATTGATCAATTCAGTAGCTAAATTTCTCTTTATTCATATATTCATGGCAGTAATGCAGGTTCCATTTTTCACATTTCATTCTTACATATAGCTATTGAATTTTTCATGTCAGTATTCACACAGCAGTTTCTGCTATTACATGTATTCCCCTTACATAGTCACTGGTGTGCATACCTTATCTCCCCATAGTGATGTATTTTTAGGTTTTTGCACCCAGTTCAGACATAGAATGGAGTTCCAAACGTTATTTCTTATTTGACCTTCTAGTCAAGGCTTCATCCAGCGCGGACTGTCAGCGGAGTGTCTCGCTCACTCTCGCCACTCTAGCCCAATTCGGGTGGCTTGTCAATCTTCCCAAGTCCACTCTGACTCCGACCCAGAGTCTCACGTACCTAGGGATGCAGTTCGAGACTCTGCCGGCACTTGTGAAGTTGCCCTTAGTCAAACAGCAGTCCCTCCAACTGGCGCTGCGCTCTCTGCTGAGACCCCGCCGTTATTCCCTCAGGCGCCTGATGCAGGTGCTGGGTCAGATGGTGGCGTCAATTGAGGCTGTTCCCTTTGCCCAGTTCCATCTGCGTCCCCTGCAGCTGGACATTCTCCGCTGTTGGGACAAGCGGCCTTCCTCCTTGCACAGGTTAGTGGCTCTGTCGCCACAGACCAGGAGCTCTCTTCAGTGGTGGCTTCGGCCCCTCTCTGTCTCAGGGGCGCTCCTTTCTGGCCCCGTCCTGGGTGATCCTCACCACGGATGCCAGTCTATCCGGCTGGGGAGCGGTATGTCTCCACCACCGAGCGCAGGGCACTTGGACTCCGTCCGAGTCAGCCCTTTCGATCAATGTGCTGGAAACCAGAGCTGTGCTTCTAGCTAGCTCTCCTAGCCTTTCACCACCTGTTGGCGGGCAGGCACATTCGAGTCCAGTCAGACAACGCGACAGCGGTTGCCTACATCAATCACCAAGGCGGGACACGCAGCCGCCTGGAAATGTTGGAGGTACAACGCATCCTTCAGTGGACGGAGGACTCCAAGTCCACCATATCCGTAGTCCACATTCCAGGCGTGGAAAACTGGGAGGCAGATTATCTCAGCCGTCAAACCGTGGACAGTGGCGAGTGGTCCCTGCACCCGGCAGTTTTTCAGTCAATCTGCCGCAAATGGGGCACTCCGGACGTGGACCTAATGGCATCCCGTCACAACAACAAAGTTCCTGTTTACGTGGCTCGCTCCCACGATCCTCAGGCATTCGCCGCGGACGCTCTGGTTCAAGACTGGTCCCAGTTTCGTCTGTCCTACGTGTTTCCCCCTCTAGCTCTCTTGCCCAGAGTCCTGCGCAAGATCAGAATGGAGGGCCGTCGAGTCATCCTCATTGCTCCGGACTGGCCCAGGCGAGCTTGGTACCCAGACCTGCTCCATCTGTCCGTAGAGGTGCCGTGGCATCTTCCGGACCGTCCAGACCTTCTCTCACAAGGTTTTTCCGCCAGAGTTCTGCGGCTCTCAGATTGACGGCGTGGCTTCTGAGTCCTGGATCTTGACGGCTTCTGGTATTCCTCCTGAAGTCATCTCCACTATGACTCGGGCCCGTAAGTCTTCCTCCGCCAAGATCTATCACAGGACTTGGAAAATTTTCCTGTCCTGGTGTCGCTCTTCCGGCCATCCTCCTTGGCCTTTTTCCTTGCCGACCCTTCTGTCCTTTCTACAGTCCGGTCTGCAGCTGGGACTGTCCCTCAACTCTCTCAAGGGACAAGTCTCGGCTCTGTCTGTGCTGTTCCAGCGGCGTATCGCCCGGCTGGCTCAGGTCCGCACCTTCATGCAGGGCGCGTCTCACATCATTCCACCTTACCGGCGGCCCTTGGAACCCTGGGACCTCAATTTGGTTCTCACGGTTTTGCAGAAACCCCCCTTTGAGCCTCTTAGGGAGGTTTCTTTGTTTCGTCTTTCACAGAAAGTGGTCTTTCTAGTGGCCATAACTTCCCTCAGGAGAGTCTCCGATTTGGCTGCGCTCTCTTCGGAGTCACCTTTTTCGGTTTTTCATCAAGATAAGGTGGTTCTCCGTCCGACTCCGGACTTTCTTCCTAAGGTGGTCTCTCCTTTCCACCTTAACCAGGACATTACCCTACCTTCCTTTTGTCCGGCTCCTGTTCATCGCTTTGAAAAAGCGTTGCATACTCTAGATCTGGTGCGTGCTCTCCGGATTTATCTGGCTCGCACCGCAGCGCTTAGGCGGTGCACCTCTCTTTTTGTGCTAACCACAGATCGGCGCAAGGACCTCTCTGCTTCTAAGCCGACCTTAGCCCGTTGGATTAGGTCAACCATTTCGGATGCCTACCAGTGTTCTCAGGTGCCTCCCTCGCCGGGGATCAAGGCACACTCGACCAGAGCTGTCGGTGCCTTTTGGGCTTTCAGGCACCAGGCTACGGCTCAACAAGTCTGTCAGGCTGCCACTTGGACTAGCCTGCATACCTTTTCAAAGCACTACCAAGTGCATGCTCATGCTTCGGCAGATGCGAGCTTGGGCAGACGCATCCTTCAGGCGGCTGTCGCCCATTTGTGAAGTTAGGCTCCGCCTACTTCCTAGTTTTCTTTGTCGCTCCATTGGGAGACCCAGACAATTGGGTGTATAGCTTCTGCCTCCGGAGGCCACACAAAGCATTACACTTTAAAAAGTGTAACCCCTCCCCTCTGCCTATACACCCTCCCGTGCATCACGGGCTCATCAGTTTTATTGCTTTGTGTTGAAGGAGGCACACATGCACGCAAGCTCCACATTTTAGTCAGCAGCAGCTGCTGACTTTATCGGATGGAAGAAAAGAGGGCCCTTAACAGGGCTCCCGGCATGCTCCCTTCTCACCCCACTCTAGTCGGCGGTGCTGTTAAGGTTGAGGTGCCCATTGCGGGTGCAAAGGCTGGAGCCACATGCCGTTATCCTTCCCCATCCCTTAGGGGCTCTGGGAGAAGTGGGATCCTCACCGGTCACCAGACACTGGGACCGGGGCTCCCTCCGCAGCCCCTGGGGGAATCTGCTGGACAGGAGACCGGGTATCGTCAGGGACAGGCACTGCTCCTTTAAGGTACTCTGTGTCCCCTTGGGGACGGCGCATAGAGCGCCTGTGTGACGGATGCTGCAGCAGCTGCTGGGTGTGTTTGTGCACCGGGACTTCCGCGCTGACCGCGCTTGTCTGCCGGCCGCGTTTATAACTCTAGTCCCCGGCTTTTGCGGCCTAGTACCGCATACTCCCGCCCACGGACCTGTCACTCAGGGGTAAGGGCGGGACGCTGCACTGGACGTCAGCGGTGAGGGCTGGAGCATACTTAGTATCCTCCTCCCCCCTCACTGAGCACCGTGGGGCACCAGATTCCCGCACTTTTAAAGGCACGCCCACGGCTCCCTCCTCCTCTCTGAACGCTGGCAGCCATCGCTATCAGTACTACTGCTGGTGGAGAACTTCAGACGATATCCACAGCGCTGGGAGGCCCAGGCAGGGAATCTGGTGGACACACAAACCGCTGAGAGCGGTCAGTAAGCCGCACCGTTTACTAGGTGCTGGCCCCCCTGGGTGCCGAAGTGTGTATATATATATTGTATACATTTACTCTGTTCGGCCGCATTATTAGCTTTGGCTATATACCCTCACTGATTGCTAAGAGGAGACAACAGCATGTCGTCCTCAAAAAGCAAGGGTGCTAAGGCACAGGCTTATTATGCTACCTGTACCTCTTGTGCGGCTATGTTACCTGCAGGTTCCGTCTACCCTCATTGTGTGCAATGCTCGGCCCCCGTGACACTCACTCAGCCGGAGCCTCAGCCACTGGTGGGACCCTCGGCCCAGGTAGAACCACCGGCTTCCACGGCCCAGGTGGCAGGGACAGAGTTTGCAGTGTTGGCTGAGAAACTTTCTGAGTCACTATCTCAATCCATGGCTCAGTCTATGGATAAATGGTCTGCTAAGATACTGGAAGCTTTGCAGTCCAGACCTGTAACACAGGCCCCGGGCACTGTTGAATCATTGCCCCCAGGCCCCCCTCGGTCGGCGCAGCAATGTGCTCCTGGGGTGACCCCTAGGTCCCACGGTGAGGACTCCGACACGGACCGCAGTCCCAGACCGGCTAAGCGGGCTCGCTGGGAGCTTCCCTCGACTTCATCACACTGCTCAGGGTCTCAGCATGAGGACTCTCTGGAGGATGAAGCGGATGTGGCAGATCAGGGCTCTGATCCTGACGTCGCTCTCAATCTTGATACACCTGAAGGGGACGCCATAGTAAATGACCTTTATAGCGTCCATCAATCAGGTGTTAGAATTTTCTCCTCCAACTCCTCCGATTGAGGAGGCAGCTTCTCAGCAGGAGAAATTCCAATTCAGGTTTCCCAAACATACACGGAGTGCGTTCTTTGACCACTCCAACTTCAGAGATACAGTCCAGAAACACCGAGCTTTTCCGGACAAGCGCTTTACTAAGCGCCTTAATGACACGCGTTATCCCTTCCCCGCTGACGTAGTTAAGGGTTGGGCTCAGTGTCCCAAGGTGTATCCCCCAGTCTCTAGACTGGCGGCTAGATCCATAGTAGCAGTGGCAGATGGTGCGTCGCTCAAGGATGCCACTGACAGGCAAATAGAGCTCCTGATGAAATCCATCTATGAAGCCATAGGCGCGTCTTTTGCTCCGGCATTCGCAGCCGTATGGGCACTCCAAGCTATCTCAGCTTGTTTCTCTGAGATTAATGCAGTCACACGTGCCTCTACTCCGCAGGTTGTGTCTTTAACCTCTCAGGTGTCGGCTTTTTCGTCCTACGCCATGAATGCCGTCCTGGACTCTGCGAGCCGTACAGCGGTAGCATCCGCCAATTCAGTGGCAGTCCGCAGGGCCATGTGGCTACGCGAATGGAAGGCAGACTCTGCTTCCAAGAAGTTCTTAACAGGTTTGCCATTTTCTGGCGAGCAATTGAATGAAATCATTAAACAATCCAAGGGAAAGGACTCGTCCTTACCCCAGTCCAAACCAAACAGACCTCAGCAACGGAAGATACAATCGAGGTTTCGGTCCTTTCGGCCCTCAGCCAGGTCTCAATTCTCCACGTCCAACAGGCCACAGAAGGGCCAGAGGAATTCTGATTCATGGCGGTCTAAGTCACGGCCTAAAAAGACCGCCGGAGGAACCGCCCCCAAAGCGGCCTCCTCATGACTTTCGGCCTCCCGAAACCGCATCCTCGGTCGGTGGCAGGCTCTCCCGCTTTTGCGACGCCTGGTTGCCACATGTCCAAGACCGATGGGTGAGAGACATTCTGTCTCACGGTTACAGGATAGAACTCAGCTCTCGTCCTCCGACTCGTTTCTTCAGAACATCTCCGCCCCCCGAGCGAGCCGATGCTCTCTTTCAGGCGGTGAGCACTCTGAAGGCAGAAGGAGTGGTGATCCCTGTTCCCCTCCAAGAATGGGGTCGCGGTTTTTACTCCAACTTGTTTGTGGTGCCAAAAAAGGACGGATCATTCCGTCCCGTTCTGGACCTCAAACTGCTCAACAGACACGTGAAAGCCAGACGGTTCCGGATGGAATCTCTCCACTCCGTCATCGCCTCGATGTCCCAAGGAGACTTCCTAGCATCAATCGACATCAGGGATGCTTATCTCCACGTGCCGATTGCACCAGAGCATCAGCGCTTCCTGCGTTTCGCCATCGGAGACGAACACCTTCAGTTCGTGGCACTGCCTTTCGGCCTAGCGACAGCCCCACGGGTCTTCACCAAGGTCATGGCAACAGTGGTGGCAGTCCTACACTCTCAGGGACACTCGGTGATCCCTTACTTAGACGATCTTCTAGTCAGGGCACCCTCCCGGGTGGCATGCCAACACAGCCTGAACACTGCTCTGGAGACTCTCCAGAGGTTCGGGTGGATCATCAATTTCCCAAAGTCAAAATTGACACCGACTCAATCGTTAACTTACCTCGGGATGGAGTTTCATACTCTCTCAGCGATAGTGAAGCTCCCGCTGGACAAACAGCGCTCACTACAGACAGGGGTGCAATCTCTCCTTCGAGCCCAGTCGCACCCCTTGAGGCGCCTCATGCACTTCCTAGGGAAGATGGTGGCAGCAATGGAGGCAGTTCCATTTGCGCAGTTTCATCTGCGTCCACTTCAATGGGACATTCTCCGCAAATAGGACAGGAGGTCGACGTCACTCGACAAGAACGTCTCCCTTTCTCGAGCGGCCAAAGCCTCTCTTCAGTGGTGGCTTCTCCCCACTTCTCTGTCGAAAGGAAAATCCTTTCTGCCCCCATCCTGGGCTGTGGTCACGACAGACGCGAGTCTGTCAGGGTGGGGAGCGGTTTTTCTCCACCACAGGGCTCAGGGAACCTGGACTCCGACAGAGTCCTCCCTTCAGATCAATGTTCTGGAGATAAGGGCAGTGTATCTAGCCCTAAAGGCGTTCCAGCCGTGGCTGGGAGGCAGGCAGATCCGAATTCAGTCGGACAACGCCACGGCGGTGGCGTACATCAACCACCAGGGCGGCACACGCAGTCGCCAAGCCTTCCAAGAAGTGCGGCGGATTCTGCTGTGGGTGGAAGCCACAGCCTCCACCATCTCCGCAGTTCACATACCGGGCGTAGAAAACTGGGAAGCAGACTTTCTCAGTCGCCAGGGCATGGACGCAGGGGAATTGTCTCTTCACCCGGACGTGTTTCAGGAGATCTGTTGCCGCTGGGGAACACCGGACGTCGACCTAATGGCGTCTCGGCACAACAACAAAGTCCCGGCATTCATGGCACGGTCTCAAGATCACAGAGCTCTGGCGGCAGACGCGTTAGTTCAGGATTGGTCGCAGTTTCGACTGCCTTATGTATTTCCTCCTCTGGCACTGCTGCCCAGAGTGTTACGCAAGATCAGGTCCGACTGCTGCCGCGCCATCCTCATCGCCCCAGACTGGCCGAGGAGGTCGTGGTACCCGGATCTGTGGCATCTCACGGTGGGGCAACCGTGGGCACTACCAGACCGACCAGACTTGCTGTCTCAAGGGCCATTTTTCCATCTGAATTCTGCGGCCCTCAACCTGACTGTGTGGCCATTGAGTCCTGGATCCTAGCGTCTTCAGGGTTATCTCAAGAGGTCATTGCCACTATGAGACAGGCCAGGAAACCAACGTCCGCCAGGATCTACCACAGGACGTGGAGGATCTTCCTATCCTGGTGCTCTGATCAGGGTTTTTCTCCCTGGCCGTTTGCCTTGCCCACTTTTCTGTCTTTCCTTCAATCCGGGATATACAAGGGTTTGTCTCTCGGCTCTCTCAAGGGACAAGTATCGGCGCTTTCCGTGTTTTTTCAAAAGCGTCTAGCCAGGCTTCCGCAGGTACGCACGTTCCTGCAGGGAGTTTGCCACATAGTCCCACCTTACAAGCGTCCGCTAGAACCCTGGGATCTTAACAGGGTGCTAACGGCTCTTCAGAAACCACCTTTCGAGCCGATGAGGGATGTCTCTCTCACGCCTTTCGCAGAAGGTGGTATTCCTGGTGGCAGTCACATCACTTCGGAGAGTGTCTGAGCTAGCAGCGCTGTCATGCAAAGCCCCCTTCCTGGTGTTTCACCAGGATAAGGTGGTTCTGCGTCCGGTCCCGGAATTTCTTCCTAAGGTGGTATCCCCCTTTCATCTCAATCAGGATATCTCCTTACCTTCTTTTTGTCCTAATCCAGTTCACCAATGTGAAAAGGATTTGCACTTGTTAGATCTCGTGAGAGCACTCAGGCTCTACGTTTCTCGCACGGCGCCCCTGCGCCGTTCTGATGCGCTCTTTGTCCTTGTCGCTGGCCAGCGTAAAGGGTCACAGGCTTCTAAGTCAACCTTGGCTCGGTGGATCAAGGAAACGATTCTTGAAGCCTACCGTTCTTCTGGGCATCCAATTCCGTTAGGGCTGAAAGCCCATTCTACCAGAGCCGTAGGTGCGTCCTGGGCATTGCGGCACCAGGCTACGGCTCAGCAGGTGTGTCAGGCGGCTACCTGGTCTAGTCTGCACACTTTCACGAAACACTATCAGGTGCATACCTATGCTTCGGCAGATGCCAGTCTAGGTAGGCGAGTCCTTCAGGCGGCGGTTGCCCACCTGTAAGAGGGGGCCGTTGTCGGCTCTTTTTATAGGGGTATTCTTTTACCCACCCAGGGACTGCTTTTGGACGTCCCAATTGTCTGGGTCTCCCAATGGAGCGACAAAGAAGAAGGGAATTTTGTTTACTTACCGTAAATTCCTTTTCTTCTAGCTCCAATTGGGAGACCCAGCACCCGCCCCTGTTCCCTTCGGGCTGTTGTTCTTTGTGTACACATGTTGTTCATGTCGAGTTGTTATTTGGTTCATGGTTTCAGTTCTCCGAATATCCTTCGGATTGAGTTTTACCTTAGACCAATTTATAAGTTTCCTCCTTCCTGCTTTGGCACCAAAACTGATGAGCCCGTGATGCACGGGAGGGTGTATAGGCAGAGGGGAGGGGTTACACTTTTTAAAGTGTAATGCTTTGTGTGGCCTCCGGAGGCAGAAGCTATACACCCAATTGTCTGGGTCTCCCAATTGGAGCTAGAAGAAAAGGAATTTACGGTAAGTAAACAAAATTCCCTTCTTTTCTGTTTATTCCCACCCATGGACTGCTTTGAGACGTCCCATTGTCTGGGTCTCCCATAGGAACGATAAAGAAAAAGAGAATTTTGTTTACTTACCGTAAATTCTTTTTCTTATAGTTCCGTATTGGGAGACCCAGCTCCCTCCCTGTTGCCTGTTGGCAATTTCTTGTTCCGCGTGTTATCACCGGCTGTTGTCGTGGACAGAGTCTCCGGTTGTTCCGGTTCTTGCTCTGTTTTACTTGTGGATGGCTATTCTCCTTCAGCTTTTGCACTAAACTGGCTAGATCTGGTTCTCCAGGGGGTGTATAAGCTCAGAGGGAGGAGCTACACTTTTAAGTGTAGTACTTTTAGCTTCTGCCTCCGGAGGACACACAAACACCCATTGTCTGGGTCTCCCAATACGGAACTATAAGAAAAAGAATTTACGGTAAGTAAACAAAATTCTCTTTTTATGCAGTTGTGGCCGCATGCATTGGAGGATTATGTACTTATGCTGGCCAGTGTCAAGTTGTACGTTTTGCGCTCCTGTCCCACAGATGAAGACAACAGTGGCAATCTTGGCCTCCCCAGTGATGTATGTGTGTGCATGCGCCCTCTGCCTCCCCAGTGATGTCTGTGTGCCCCCAGCAGACTACATACGTGAAAGTGACAGTCTACTGACTAGGGAACACTTTCCTAATGGGAAAACTGGAATAAGTCACAAGGAAGAAGGTAACAGCAAAAAATGTGATTCTGTAAGGGTAATCCTGCAAACTAAACTGTAACACAGACCAGCCAGAAGGACACATAAGTGGGCAATGCATATTGTGCAGATGCTTTCTCCCACCGGAGAGACATATATCTATGTTAGGGTGTGTGTGTGTGTGTGTGTGTGTGTGTGTGATCAATCTGGCATCTAATCAATATTGTACATAAGTATTGTTAAAAGCTAGGGGCCATTTTCAGTTTTCAAGCTTGCTTTGCTCCCATACCTCCTGACCTTTTGATTGCTGAGGGGCACAGTAATTACTAAGTGACCGTTTGTGCCAGCAGCGTTGGCTGAACTGTGCCTTTCGTTGCTGCTATACAAGGCAACCGAAGCTGGCCAGAATTAGGAGCCAACAACGTACTCTGGCGATCTTGGCCAGCCTCCGAGCAGTACTTGCAAACTCACTAAGAAAGGGCTTGTAAGAAATGCTCTTCGGCCACCACTGTTGGCCTGCCATTGCGGCACCTTTCTTTGTTAACAAGCTGTAACCATTTAAATAAAACCTATTTGAGGAGAACCGGGTCAGATTGCAAATGGCAAAGTTGCTAATTTTTACAAGTAGTCCACTGGTTTTCTAAACTTAGAAGGTGGAAATACCCTTTTCTTTGTCGCTCCATTGGGAGACCCAGACAATTGGGGTGTATAGCTACTGCCTCCGGAGGCCACACAAAGTATTACACTCAAAAGTGTAAGGCCCCTCCCCTTCTGGCTATACACCCCCAGTGGGATCACTGGCTCACCAGTTTTGTGCTTTGTGCGAAGGAGGTCAGACATCCACGCATAGCTCCACTGTTTAGTCAGCAGCAGCTGCTGACTATGTCGGATGGAAGAAAAGAGGGCCCATACTAGGGCCCCCAGCATGCTCCCTTCTCACCCCACTTTTGTCGGAGGTGTTTGTTAAGGTTGAGGTACCCATTGCGGGTACGGAGGCTGGAGCCCACATGCTGCTTTCCTTCCCCATCCCCTTTCGGCTCTGGGTGAAGTGGGATCAGATCGGTCTCCAGGCACTGAGGCCGTGCTCCATCCACAGCTCCTGGGAATCTGCTGGACATGGAGCGGAGTATCCTCAGGGACATGGCCCTGCTACGTTGAGGTACTCTGTGTCCCTGTGGGGACCGCGCACGGACACACGGCAGCATTGCTGGGTGTGTTAGTGCGCCAGGGACGGCGGCGCTGCCCGCACTAGTGCCATCGCACACTACAGCTTGCTGGGTGTGTTAGTGTCTTAGGGGACTACCGCGCTAACCGCCGTTGCCATTTTTATTTCGGGCGCGGCTGGGACTTGTGGTGCGCCGGGGACTTCCGCGCCGACCAAGGCTTATATGCCGGCCGCGCTTATCACTGAGTCCCCGGCTTGCGCGGCCTAGTCTCACTTCGTTTCCGCCCACAGACCTGCCAGTCAGGGTAGGGGCGTGACGCTGCACAGCACGGCAGCGCTGAGAGCTGGAGTATGCTTTGCATACTCCACCCCTCTCACTGTGTGCACTGTGAAACCGGCAGCGCTGAGAGCTGGAGTATGCTTTGCATACTCCACCCCTCTCACTGTGTACACTGTGAAGCCGGATTCCCGCACTTTCTCAGGCACGCCCACGGCTTCCTCCTCTACACAGGACGCCGGCAGCCATTCTTGTCAGTGTTTTCTGTAGCGACAGAAGAGACAAGTTTAGGAATCCCTGGCAGAGATTCGGATAGTCACACAACCGCTGTGACCAGGCGTTAAGCAGCACCTGTGGGGCTGACTCCACTAGTGCCGAAGTGCACATATACATATATGCTTATTCACTATGCATTGCACTGTTTAGCTGCATTTTTGTATATACCCTCCTTGATTGTGCGGAGGACATAACAGCATATTGTCTGTGTAAAACAGAGGTGCAGAAGCACATGTTTTCTATGCAGCCGGTACAGCATCTACGGCTATATGGCCGGCAGTGTACATAGACCCCCATTGTATACTACGGAGTCTCTGCTAATCGTCCAGGACATGGGGACGGAGCCTGCAGTATTTACTGACAGATTTTCTGAGACTATGGCTATGATACTAGAAGCCTTGCAGTCCAGACAAGTCTCTCAAATCCATGGCCACTGTTCATTCATTATCCATGGTCCCCCTCAGTGGGAACAACTTGAGCTCCGAGGGTGTCATGTGCTTCCCAGAGTGACGGCTCTGACACGGACGACAGTCCCAGACAGCCTGAGAGGCTCACTATGAGCGGCCCTCGACTTCATCACACTAGTCAGGGTCCCAGCAAGCGGACTCTCTGTGTGATGTGGCGGAGGTAGCTGCTCAAGATCTAATCCTGAGACCGCTCTCAATCTGGATACACCTGATGGTGACGCCATAGTCAATAATCTCATAGCGTCCATCAATAGAATGTTAGTTATTTCTCCCCCAGCTCCTCCAGTGGAAGAGTCAGCTTCATAGCAGGAGAAATTCCATTCACGTATCCCAACCGTAAATTAAATACTTTCCTTGACCACCCTGACTTTACACAGGCAGTCCAGGAACACCACGCTTATCCAGTTAAGCGCTTCTCCAAACGGCTGAGGATACACGTTATCCCTACCCCCTGACGTGGGCAATGGCTGGACCCAGTGTCCCAAGGGGCATCCTCCAATCTCCAGCTTGCAGCTAGATCCATAGTTGCAGTGGAAGATGGGGCTGCACTTAAAGATGCCACTGACAGACAGAGGGATCTCTGGTCGAAATCCATCTATGAGGCTATCGGCGCGCTGTTAGCTCCAGCATTCGCAGCCGTAGAGGCACTCCAAGCTACTTCAGCTTGTCTTACACAGATGGACACGGTCACACGTACATCTGTTCCGCAAGTGTCATCCTTAAGCTCAAATGTCTGCATTTGCGTCTTATGCGATTAATGCTGTCCTAGACTCTACGACCCGTACGGCAGTGGCGTCCGCTAACTCCGTGGTTTTACGCAGGGCCTGGGTGTTAACTGAATGGAAGGCAGATTCTGCTTCCAAAAAAGGGCTTAACCAGTTTGCCTTGTTCTGCTGACCGACTGTTTAGTATGCGTGAGATGTAATCATTAAACAGTTCAAGAGTAAGGATTCTTCCTTACCTCAGCCCAGACAAAACAAACCCCAACATACCAAGGGACAGTCGGGGTTTTCGGTCTTTTCAAGGCTCGGGCAGGTCCCATTTCTCCTCGTCCAAAGAGGACTCAAAAGGATCAGAGGAGCTCAGTTTCTTGGCGGGCTCAGTCACGCCCAAAAAAGACAGCCTGAAAACCCGCTTCCAAGAGGCTTCCTCATGACTTGCGGCCTCCTCTCTCCGCATCCTCGGTCGGTAGCAGGCTCTCCCGCCTTGGCGATATTTAGCTGTCACAGGTCAAAGACCGTTGGGTGAGAGACATTCTGTCTCACGGGTACAGGATAGAGTTTAGTTCTCGTCCTCCAACTCAATTCTTCAGAACTTCTCCACCTCCCGACCGAGCCGATGCTCTTCTGCAGGCGGTGGGCACTCTAAAGGCACAACGAGTGGTGACCCCCGTTCCTCTTCAGGAACAAGGTCACGGTTTTTACTCCGAATTATTTGCGGTGCCAAGAAAGGACGAGTATTTCCGTCCCGTTCTGGATCTAACACTGCTCAACCAGCTCGTGAACACCAGGCGGTTCCGGATGTAATCCCCCCGCTCCGTCATCGCCTCAATGTTTCAAGGAAATTTCCTAACATCGATAGACGTCAAGGATGCTTATCCTCACGTGCCGATTGATCCAGAGCTCCAGCGTTTCTACGCTTTGTTATAAGACGCGAACACCTTCAGTTCGTAACTCTGCCTTCCGGCTGGCGATAGCCCCACGGGTCTTCGCTAAGGTCATGGCAGCAGTAGTACCAGTCCTGCAATCTCAAGGTCACTCTGTGATCCCGTATTTGGGAGATCTACTTGTCAAGGCACCCTCTTAAGGAACATGCCAACACAGCCGAACGTTGCGCTGGAGACTCTCCAGAGTTTCGGGTAGATCATCAACTTTTCAAAGTCAGATCCGACCCCGGGCCAATCACTAACATATCTAGGCATGGAGTTTCATACTCTCTCAGCGATAGTGAAGCTTCCGCTAGACAAACAGCGTTCACTACAGACAAGGCTGCAATCTCTACCTTAGGATCAGTCGCACACATTGAGACGCCTCATGCACTTCTCACGTAAGATGGTAGCAATGGCGGCAGTCCCTTTCGCGCAGTTTCATCTGCGTCCACTACAATGGGACATTCTCCGCCAATGAGACGGGAGGTCGACGCCCATCGACAGAGACGTCTCCCTTTCTCAGGCGGCCAAAGAATCTCTACGGTGGTGGCTTCTTCCCACCTCATGGTCAGAAAAAAGGTCCTTCCTACCCCCATCCTGGGCGGTAGTTACGACAGGCACGAGTCTATCAGAGTGGGGAGCAGTTTTTCTCTACCACAGGGCTCAAGGTACGTGGATTCAGCAAGAGTCCACCCTTCAGATCAATGTTCTGGAAATCAGAGCAGTGTATCTTGTCCTACAAGCCTTCCAGCAGTGGCTGAAAAGCAAGCACATCCGAATTCAGTCGGATATCTCCACAGCGGTGGCATACATCAACCACCACGGAAGAACACGCAGCCGGCAAGCCTTCCAGGAAGCCGGCGGATTCTGACGTGGGTGGAAGACACGGCATCCACCATATCCGCAGTTCACATCCCAGGCGTGGTAAACTAGGAAGCAGACTTCCTCAGTCGCCAGGGTATGGACGCAGGGGAATGGTTTTCTTCACCCGGACGGGTTTCAGGAGATCTGTCGCCGCTGCGGGATGCCGGACGTCGACATAATGGCGTCACGGCACAACAACATTGTCCCGGCTTCATAGCACAGTCTCACGATCATCGAGCTCTGGCGGCGGACGCCTCAGTTCAACATTGGTCGCAGTCCCGGCTACCTTATGTGTCCCACCTCTGGCATTGTTGCCCAGAGTGCTGCGCAAGATCAAGTCCGACTGTCGCCGCGCCATCCTCGTCGCTCCAGATTGGCCGAGGAGGTCGGGGTTCCCGGATCTGGGGTACCTCACGGTAGGCCAACCGTGGGCACTACCAGACCGACCAGACTTGTTGTTTCAAGGGCCCTTTTTTCCATCTGAACTCTGCGGCCCTGAACATGACGGTGTAGCCATTGAGTCCTGGATCCTAGCGTTTTCAGGATTATCTCAGGAGTGGTTGTCACCATGACGCAGGCCAAGAAGCCAATGTCCGCCAAGATCTACCACAGATCGTGGAAGATATTCTTATCTTGGTGCTCGGCTCAAGGAGTTTCTCCCTGGCCATTTGCATCGCCTATTTTTCCTTCCTTCCTACAATCTTGGTTGGAAAATGGTTGGTCGCTCAGCTCCCTTAAAGGACAAGTCTCAGCGCTATCTGTATTTTTTCAGAAACGCCTAGCCGACTTCCGCAGGTACGCACGTTCCTGCAGGGAGTTTGTCTTCTCATCACTCCGTACAAGCGGCCGTTAGAGCTCTGGAGTCTGAACAAGGTTCTAATGACTCTCTTGAAGCCGCCTTTCGAGCCTTTGAAAGTTGTTTCCCTTTTCCGTCTTTCACAGAAAGTGGCCTTTCTAGTAGCGGTCACGTCTCTTCAGAGAGTGTCCGAGCTAGCAGCGCTGTCATGCAAATCTCCATTCCTGGTCTTCACCAGGACAAGGGGGTTCGGCGTCCGATTCCGGACTTTCTCCCTAAGGTGGTATCCCACTTTCATCTCAATCAAGATATCACCTTACCTTCTTTGTGTCCTCATCCAGTCCATCAATTTGAAAAGGATTTGCATCTGTTGGATCTGGTGAGAGCACTCAGGATCTACATTCCCGCACGGCGCTCCTGTGCCGCCCGGATGCACTCTTTGTCCTTGTCGCTGGTCAGCGTAAAGGGTCGCAAGCTTCCAAATCCACCCTGACTCGGTGGATCAAGGAACCAAGTCTTGAAACCTACCGTTCTGCTAGGCTCCCGGTTCCCTCAGGGCTGAATGCCCATTCTACCAGAGCCGTGGGTGCGTCCTGGGCATTACGGCACCAGGCTACGGCTCAGCAGGTGTGCCAGGCACCTACCTGGTCGAGTCTGCACACTTTTACCAAGCATTATCAGGTGCATACCTACGCTTCGGCAGACGCCAGCCTAGGTAGACAAGTCCGTCAGGCGGCGGTTGCCCACCTGTACGAAAGGGCTGTTTGACGGCCCTACCACGAGGTATTCTTTTACCCACCCAGGGACTGCTTTTGGACGTCCCAATTGTCTGGGTCTCCCAATGGAGCGACAAAGAAGAAGGGAATTTTGTTTACTTACCGTAAATTCCTTTTCTTCTAGCTCCAATTGGGAGACCCAGCACCCGCCCTGTTTTCTTATGTTTTTTTTCGGTACACATGTTGTTCATGTGAATGGTTGCAGTTCTCCGATGTTTCTTCGGATTGAATTGGTCTTTAAACCAGTTATTGGCTTTCCTCCTTCTTGCTTTTGCACTAAACTGGTGAGCCAGTGATCCCACTGGGGGTGTATAGCCAGAAGGGGAGGGGCCTTACACTTTTGAGTGTAATACTTTGTGTGGCCTCCGGAGGCAGTAGCTATACACCCCAATTGTCTGGGTCTCCCAATTGGAGCTAGAAGAAAAGGAATTTACGGTAAGTAAACAAAATTCCCTTCTTCTTTGTCGCTCCATTGGGAGACCCAGACAATTGGGGTGTATAGCTTCTGCCTCCGGAGGCCACACAAAGTATTACACTTTAAAAAGTGTAACCCCTCCCCTCTGCCTATACACCCTCCCGTGCATCACGGGCTCCTCAGTATTATGCTTTGTGTGGAAGGAGGCACACATCCACTCATGCTCCCATTTTAGTCTGCAGCAGCTGCTGATTTTATCGGTTGGCATGCTCCCTTCTCACCCCACTAAGTCGGCGGTGTTGTTAAGGTTGAGGTACCCATTGCGGGTACAGAGGCTGGACCCACATGCCGTTTTCCTTCACCATCCCTTAGAGGCTCTGGGAGAAGTGGGATCCTAACCGGTCATCCATTCACTGGGACCGGGTTCCCTCCGCAGCCCCTGTGGGAATCTGCCGGACAGGAGACTTTGTATCATCAGGGACAGGGCCCTGCATCTAAAGGTACTCTGTGTCCCCATGGGGACGGTGCATGGAGCGCTTGTTTCACAGACGCTGCAGCTGCTGCTGGTTTTGTGACGACCGGGACTTCCGCGCCGACCGCGCCTGTTTGTCGGCCGCGGTATTAAATTTAGTCCCCGGCTTCATGCGGCCTAGTACCATAACTCCCGCCCCCGGGCCTGCCAGTCAGGGGTAAGGGCGGGACGGTCGACCTGACGTCGGCAGTGAGGGCTGGAGCATACTTTAGGTTTCCTCCCCCCCCCCCCCCACTGATCACTGTGGGGCACCAGATTCCCGCACTTTACTAGTCGCCGCCCACGGCTCCCTCCTCCCCTGAGAGCTCCGGCAGCCATTTTTACAGACACATTCTGCCGGTGGAGGATTTCAGGAACGAGCTCTGCAGCTCTGGGAGACCCAAGGCAGGGAATCTGGTGGACACACCGCTTTGGGCGGTCGGTAAGCCACACCGGTCACCCGGTGCTGGTCCCCCTAGGGTGCCGAAGTATGTATGTATGTATGTATGTATGTATGTATGTATGTATGTATGTATGTATGTATGTATGTATGTGTGTATATATATATATATATATATATATATATATATATATATATAATATGTATATGTATATGTGTATGTATATATATATGTATATGTGTATATATATATGTATATATGTATATGTGTATATATATATATATATGTATATGTGTGTGTGTGTGTATATATAATGTATATATAATATATAAAAATATATATTTTCTCTGTTCGGCCGAGTTGTTTTGCTTTTGGCTATATACCCTCAGTGATCACTCTCCTAGGAGACAACAGCATGTCGTCCACAAGGAGCAAGGGCGCTAAGGCAAAGGGTTATTTTGCAACCTGTACCTCTTGTGCGGCTATGTTACCTGCAGGTTCCACCTACCCTCACTGTGAGCAATGCTCGGCCCCTGTTGCACTTGCTCACCCGGAGCCTCGGGCACTAGTGGGACCCTCGGCTCAGGCAGACCCGCCTGCTTCCCCTGTCCAGGTGGCAGGGACAGAGTTTGCAGTTTTTGCTGAGAAACTCTGAGTCGCTTTCACAATCCATGGCTCAGTCTATGGACAAATGGTCTGCCAAGCTACTAGAAGCCTTGCAGTCCAGATCGGTCCTTACACAGGCCCCGGGCACTGTTGGATCATCGCCTCCAGGCCCCTCTCGGTCTGCGCCGCAGCGTGCTCCCGGGGTGGCCCCTAGGTCTCACGCGGAGGACTCCGGCACGGACCACAGTCCCAGACCGGCTAAGCGGGCTCGCTGGGAATCTTCCCCGACTTCCTCACGCTGCTCGGGGTCTCAGCTTGAGGACTCTCTGGAGGATGAGGCGGACGTCGCAGCTCAGGGCTCTGACCCTGACGTTGCTCTCAATCTTGATACACCTGAAGGGGACGCCATAGTAAATGACCTTATAGCGTCCATCAACCAGGTGCTAGATCTTTCTCCCCCTCATCCCGGGCGTAGAAAACTGGGAAGCAGACTTTCTCAGTCGTCAGGGCATGGATGCGGGGGAATGGTCTCTTCACCCAGACGTGTTTCGAGAGATCTGTCGCCGCTGGGGAACGCCGGACGTCGATCTCATGGCGTCACGGCACAACAACAAAGTCCCGGCATTCATGGCACGGTCTCAAGATCACAGAGCTCTGGCGGCGGACGCATTAGTTCAGGATTGGTCGCAGTTTCGACTGCCTTATGTATTTCCTCCTCTGGCGATGCTGCCCAGAGTGCTGCGCAAGATCAGGTCCGACTGTCGTCGCGCCATTCTCGTCGCTCCAGATTGGCCGAGGCGGTCGTGGTACCCGCATCTGTGGCATCTCACGGTGGGTCAACCGTGGGCGCTCCCAGACCGCCCAGACTTGCTGTCACAAGGGCCGTTTTTCCATCTGAATTCTGTGGCCCTCAACCTGACTGTGTGGCCATTGAGTCCTGGCTCCTAGCGTCCTCAGGGTTATCTCAAGATGTCCATTGCCACCATGAGACAGGCCAGGAAACCAACGTCCGCCAAGATCTATCACAGGTCTTTGAGGATCTTCTTATCCTGGTGCTCTGATAATGGTTTTGATCCCTGGCCTTTTGCCTTACCCACTTTTCTTTCATTCCTTCAATCCGGAATGGACAAGGGTTTGTCTCTCGGCTCTCTCAAGGGACCAGTATCTGCGCTATCCGTATTTTTTCAAAAGCGTCTAGCCAGGCTTCCGCAGGTCCGCACGTTCCTGCAGGGAGTTTGCCACATAGTCCCACCTTACAAGCGTCCGTTGGAACCCTGGGACCTTAACAGGGTGCTAACGGATCTTCAGAAACCACCTTTCGAGCCGCTGCGGGATGTCTCTTTATCACGTCTTTCGCAGAAGGTGGCATTTCTAGTGGCAGTTACATCGCTCCGTAGAGTGTCGGAGCTGGCAGCGCTGTCATGCAAAGCCCCCTTCCTGGTTTTTCACCAGGATAAGGTGGTTCTGCGTCCTGTTCCGGAATTTCTCCCTAAGGTGGTATCTCCTTTTCATCTCAATTAGGATATCTCCTTACCTTCATTTTGCCCTAATCCAGTTCACCAATGTGAAAAGGATTTGCACTCATTAGATCTGGTGAGAGCACTCCGGTTCTACGTGTCTCGCACGGCGCCCTTGCGCCGTTCTGATGCGCTCTTTGTCCTTGTCGCTGGCCAGCGTAAGGATTCGCAGGCTTCCAAGTCAACCTTGGCTCGGTGGATCAAGGAACCGATTCTTGAAGCCTACCATTCTTCTGGGCTTCCGCTTCCTTTGGGGCTGAAAGCCCATTCTACCAGAGCCGTGGGTGCGTCCTGGGCATTGCGGCACCGGGCTACGGCTCAGCAGGTGTGTCAGGCAGCTACGTGGTCTAGTCTGCACACTTTCATGAAACACTATCAGGTGCATACCTATGCTTCGGCAGACGCCAGTCTAGGTAGGCGAGTCCTTCAGGCGGCGGTTGCCCACCTGTAAGAGGGTGCCGTTTCGGCTCTTTTTATTGAGGTATTCTTTTACCCACCCAGGGACTGCTTTTGGACGTCCCAATTGTCTGGGTCTCCCAATGGAGCGACAAAGAAGAAGGGAATTTTGTTTACTTACCGTAAATTCCTTTTCTTCTAGCTCCTATTGGGAGACCCAGCACCCGCCCCTGTTCCCTTCGGGCTGTTTGTTCTTTTGTGTACACATGTTGTTCATGTTGAATCGTTTCTTTTGGTTCATGGTTTTCAGTTCTCCGAACATCCTTCGGATTGAATTTACCTTAGACCAATTTATAAGTTTCCTCCTTCCTGCTTTTGCACCAAAACTGAGGAGCCCGTGATGCACGGGAGGGTGTATAGGCAGAGGGGAGGGGTTACACTTTTTAAAGTGTAATACTTTGTGTGGCCTCCGGAGGCAGAAGCTATACACCCCAATTGTCTGGGTCTCCCAATAGGAGCTAGAAGAAAAGGAATTTACGGTAAGTAAACAAAATTCCCTTCTTTATTTTTAGGGCCAGTGCACTATCCTCTCTGGGTGCTATATGGATACTTGCCAGTCAACACTAGTGATTTTTCGGGTATCTACCACCTTGTGCAGATAAACCAAGAGGGAGAAGGGGAAAATAATTTTAAGCGTAGCTGCCAATAGAAAAACTATGGTTTGTGGAAATATAGATAAATTTCATTTACATTTTGTGCTCCAGAAGACACAGCTTCTTAATGAAGGAAACTGGCAACTTACAGCAGTTTTATTGTAAATCTCAATTGCCCAGAAGTGTCTTATTGCAGGTAGAAAATATATAAAAAGATGGAAGAAAGCATAAAATGTGTTTTTCTTCGGCGCTCCATTGGGAGACCCAGACGATTGGGTGTATAGTACTGCCTCCGGAGGCCACACAAAGCATTACACTAAAAAGTGTAAGGCCCCTCCCCTTCTGGCTATACACCCCCAGTGGGATCACTGGCTCACCAGTTTTCTGCTTTGTGCGAAGGAGGTCAGACATCCACGCATAGCTCCACTGTTTAGTCAGCAGCAGCTGCTGACTATGTCGGATGGAAGAAAAGAGGGCCCATACTAGGGCCCCCAGCATGCTCCCTTCTCACCCCACTTTATGTCGGCGGTGTTTGTTAAGGTTGAGGTACCCACTGTGGGTACGGAGGCTGGAGCCCACATGCTGTTTTCCTTCCCCATCCCCCTGAGGGGCTCTGAGGAAGTGGGATCTTACCGGCCCCCAAGCCCTGAGGCCGGGCTCCATCCACAGACCCATGGAACCTGCTGGATACGGAGCTGGGTACCGTTCAGGGACAAGGCCCTGCGACATTCAGGTACTCTGTGTCCCAAACAGGCCGCGCACATTCCAGACTTGCTGGGTGTGCTAGTGCGCCGGGGACAGTAGCGCTGCGCGCTGGGGTTACAGTCACTACAGTTTTTCTGAGTGACTTTATGTGTTGGGGACTGCCGCGCCGACCGCCCCTGGAGCGGCGGTGCGGCTGCGACTTGTAGTGCGCCGGGGACTTAGCGCCGACCGTGCTTTTACGACGGCGTCGCTTATAAATTTAGTCCCCGGCTTCTGCGGCCTAGCTCCGCTTCGTTCCCGCCCCCACCCTGTCAATCAGGGCAAGGGAGAGACGCTGTACGATTACTCAGCGCCGAGGGCTGGAGTCTTATTTACATGCTCCAGCCCTCTCACTGAGCACAGGGGGACGCTGGTTTCCCGCTCTTTGTCTGCACACGCCCAGGGCCCGCCCCTCTCCATAGGACGCCGGCAGCCATTCCTACATGCAGTCTGGCTGGAGAACGGACACAGGCTCTGGGAGACCCAGACAAGGGATTTCTGGCGACCACACACCCGCGTTAAGCGGGCGGTAAGCAGCACTTTTAGTGCTGGCCCCACTAGTGCCACAGTGTTATATTGGTGTACCCTTTTTTCTCTATACCATATATATATATATATGTATATATATATTGCACTGTAAGGTCGCTTCTTGGCTGTATACCCTATCTTGCTCTGAGGAGACGACAACATGTCATCCGCAAAACGCAAGGGTGCCAAGACACAGGCTGTAAGCGCTGCTTGTGCCGCTTGTGGGGCTGATCTACCGGCAGGTTACAATGACCCCCATTGTGTGCAATGTTCGGTCCCTGTGCCACTTCGTCAGCCGGAGTCTATGGTGGTAGTGGCCCAGGCAGAGTCGCCGGTGAACCCTGTCCCGGTGACGGGGACAGAGTTTGCAGTTTTTGCTGACAAGATGTCTGTCACTATGACAAAGATACTAGAGACCTTGCAGGCCAGGCCAGTTACTCAGACCATGGACACTGCTGCGGCAACGTTCCCCGGTCCCCCTCAGTTGGAGTTAATCCGTGCTTCAAGGGGGTCCCAGGCATCTCAGCCTGACGGCTCTGATTCAGATGACAGTCCCAGGCAGCCTAAGCGTGCTCGCTGGGAGAGACCCCCCCACGTCATCACGCGGATCAGGGTCTCAGCGAGAAGAGTCTCTACATGATGAGACAGAGGAGGGGGATCAGGAGTCTAATCCTGAAACCGCTCTCAATCTGGATACTCCTGATGGTGACGCCATGGTAAATGACCTTATTGCGGCCATCAATAGTCTATTGGAAATTTCTCCCCCTGCCCCTTCTGCAGAGGAGGCAGCTGCACAGCAGGAGAA
Organism: Anomaloglossus baeobatrachus; assembly: GCF_048569485.1. Lineage (NCBI taxonomy): Eukaryota > Metazoa > Chordata > Amphibia > Anura > Aromobatidae > Anomaloglossus > Anomaloglossus baeobatrachus. The sequence continues at coordinate 351,248,814 of NC_134357.1, read as the reverse complement.
GTTCCATTTCAGGTATCCCAAGCGTAAACTGAGTACTTTTCTGGACCACGCTGACTTCAGAGAATCAGTCCAGAAACACCATGCTTACCCAGACAAGCGTTTCTCCAAACGTCTTAAGGATACACGTTATCCCTTTCCCCCTGACGTGGTCAAACGCTGGACCCAGTGTCCAAAGGTGGACCCCCCAATCTCCAGGCTTGCGGCTAGATCCATAGTTGCAGTGGAGGATGGGGCTTCACTTAAAGATGCCAATGACAGACAGATGGACCTTTGGTTAAAGTCTGTCTATGAAGCTATCGGCGCGTCGTTTGCTCCAGCATTCGCGGCCGTGTGGGCACTCCAAGCCATTTCAGCTGGTCTGGCACAGGTGGAATCTATCATACGTCCAGCAGTGCCGCGAGTAGCGTCCCTAACCTCGCAAATGTCTGCGTTTGCGACTTACGCTATCAACGCTGTCCTGGACTCTACAAGCCGTACCTCAATGGCGTCCGCCAACTCTGTGGTTTTGCGCAGAGCCTTGTGGTTAAAGGAATGGAAAGCGGATTCTGCTTCCAAAAAATGTTTAACCAGCTTGCCACTATCTGTAGATAGACTGTTTGGTGAACAATTGGCTGAAATCATTAAGCAATCCAAGGGTAAAGACTCCTCCTTACCCCAGCCCAGATCAAGCAAACCTCAACAGAGGAAGTGGCAGTCGAGGTTTCGGTCCTTTCGAGGCTCCGGCAAGACCCAATTCTCCTCGTCCAAAGGGACTCAGAAGGAGCAAAGGAGCTCAGATTCCTGGCGGGCTCACTCACGCCCCAAGAAAGCATCCGGAGGAACCGCTTCCAAGGCGGCTGCCTCATGACTTTCGGCCTCATCCCTCCGCATCCTCGGTCGGTGGCAGGCTCTCCCGCTTTTGCGACATTTGGCTGCCACAGGTCAAAGACCGGTGGGTAACAGACATTTTGTCTCACGGGTACAGGATAGAGTTCAGTTCTCGTCCTCCGCCTCGGTTCTTCAGAACCTCCCCACATCCCGACCGAGCAGATGCCCTTCTGCAGGCGGTGTGCTCACTAAAAGCAGAAGGAGTGGTGATCCCTGTCCCTCAGCAGGAACAAGGGCAAGGTTTTTACTCCAATCTCTTTGTGGTTCCAAAAAAGGACGGCTCGTTTCGTCCTGTTCTGGACCTAAAGCTGCTCAACAAGCATGTGAACGCCAGGCGGTTCCGGATGGAATCTCTCCGCTCCGTCATTGCCTCAATGTCTCAAGGAGATTTCCTTGCATCAATAGACATCAAAGATGCTTATCTCCACGTGCCGATTGCTACAGAGCACCAACGTTTTCTACGTTTCGTGATAGGAGACGACCATCTCCAGTTCGTAGCTCTGCCATTTGGTCTGGCGACAGCCCCACGGGTTTTCACCAAGGTCATGGCGGCAGTGGTAGCAGTCTTGCATTCTCAGGGACATTCCGTGATCCCTTATTTAGACGATCTACTTGTAAAAGCACCATCTCAAGAGGCATGCCAACACAGCCTGAATGTTGCGCTGGAGACTCTCCAGACTTTCGGGTGGATCATCAACTTTTCAAAGTCAAACCTGGCACCGACTCGATCACTAACGTATCTTGGCATGGAGTTTCATACTCTCTCAGCGATAGTGAAGCTTCCGCTGAACAAGCAGCGGTCACTACAGACAGGGGTGCAGTCTCTCCTTCAGGGTCAGTCGCACCCCTTAAGGCGCCTCATGCACTTCCTAGGGAAGATGGTGGCAGCAATGGAGGCAGTCCCGTTTGCGCAGTTTCATCTGCGCCCACTTCAATGGGACATTCTCCGCCAATGGGACGGGAAGACAACTTCCCTAGACAGGAAAGTCTCCCTTTCTCAGACGGCCAAGGACTCGCTGCAATGGTGGCTTCTTCCCACCTCATTATCACAAGGAAGATCATTCCTGCCCCCATCCTGGGCAGTGGTCACGACAGACGCGAGTCTGTCAGGGTGGGGAGCAGTTTTTCTCCACCACAGGGCTCAAGGGACGTGGACTCAGCAGGAGTCCACCCTTCAGATCAATGTTCTGGAAATCAGGGCAGTGTATCTTGCCCTATTAGCCTTCCAGCAGTGGCTGGAAGGAAAGCAGATCCGAATTCAGTCGGACAACTCCACAGCGGTGGCGTACATCAACCACCAAGGAGGGATACGCAGTCGGCAAGCCTTCCAGGAAGTCAGGCGGATTCTGATGTGGGTGGAGGAAAGAGCATCCACCATATCAGCAGTTCACATCCCGGGCGTAGAAAACTGGGAAGCAGACTTCCTCAGTCGCCAGGGCATGGACGCAGGGGAATGGTCCCTTCACCCGGACGTGTTTCAGGAAATCTGCCGCCGCTGGGGGGTGCCGGACGTCGACCTAATGGTGTCTCGGCACAACACCAAGGTCCCGACCTTCATAGCGCGGTCTCGCGATCAAAGAGCTCTGGCGGCAGACGCCTTAGTGCAAGATTGGTCGCAGTTCCGGCTCCCTTATGTGTTTCCACCTCTGGCACTCTTGCCCAGAGGGTTACGCAAGATCAGATCCGATTGCGGCCGCGTCATACTCGTCGCCCCAGACTGGCCGAGGAGGTCGTGGTACCCGGATCTGTGGCATCTCACGGTCGGCCAACCGTGGGCACTACCAGACCGTCCAGACTTACTGTCCCAAGGGCCGTTTTTCCATCGGAATTCTGCGGCCCTGAACCTGACTGTGTGGCCATTGAGTCCTGGATCCTAGCGTCTTCAGGATTACCCCAAGGGGTCGTGGCCACCATGAGACAGGCTAGGAAGTCCACTTCTGCTAAGATCTACCACAGAACGTGGAAGATTTTCTTATCCTGGTGCTCTGCACAAGGAGTATCCCCCTGGCCATTCGCGTTACCTGTCGTTCTTTCCTTCCTGCAATCTGGGTTGGAAACTGGCTTGTCGCTCGGCTCCCTTAAAGGGCAAGTCTCGGCACTATCCGTGTTTTTTCAGAAGCGTCTAGCACGACTTTCTCAGGTGCGCACGTTCCTGCAGGGGGTTTGTCATATCGTACCTCCGTACAGGCGGCCGTTAGATCCGTGGGATCTAAACAAGGTCCTTGTTGCTCTCCAGAAGCCGCCCTTCGAGCCTCTGAGGGATGTGTCACTTTCTCGACTCTCACAGAAAGTGGCCTTTCTGGTAGCGGTCACGTCTCTTCGGAGAGTGTCTGAGCTAGCAGCGCTGTCATCCAAAGCTCCTTTCCTGGTGTTCCACCAGGACAAGGTAGTGCTGCGCCCCATTCAGGAGTTTCTCCCTAAGGTGGTATCCTCTTTTCATCTCAATCAGGATATCTCCTTGCCTTCCTTTTATCCGCATGCAGTTCATCGGTATGAAAAGGATTTACATTTGTTGGATCTGGTGAGAGCACTCAGAATCTACATTTCCCGCACGGCGCCCCTGCGCCGCTCGGATACACTCTTTGTCCTTGTCGCTGGTAAGCGCAAAGGGTCGCAGGCTTCCAAAGCCACCCTGGCTCGATGGATCAAAGAACCAATTCTTGAAGCCTACCGTTCTGCTGGGCTTCCGGTTCCATCAGGGCTGAAGGCCCATTCTACCAGAGCCGTGGGTGCGTCCTGGGCATTACGACACCAGGCTACGGCTCAACAGGTGTGCCAGGCAGCTACCTGGTCGAGTCTGCACACTTTCACCAAACATTATCAGGTGCATACCTATGCTTCGGCGGACGCCAGCCTAGGTAGAAGAGTCCTGCAGGCGGCAGTTGCCTCCCCGTAGGGGAGGGCTGTCTTTGCAGCTCTAACATCAGGTATTTCTTTACCCACCCAGGGACAGCTTTTTGACGTCCCAATCGTCTGGGTCTCCCAATGGAGCGCCGAAGAAGAAGGGAATTTTGTTACTTACCGTAAATTCCTTTTCTTCTAGCTCCTATTGGGAGACCCAGCACCCGCCCTGTTGTCCTTCGGGATTTTTGGTTGTTTTTCGGGTACACATGTTGTTCATGTTGAATGGTTTTCAGTTCTCCGATGTTACTTCGGAGTGAATTTGTTTAAACCAGTTATTGGCTTTCCTCCTTCTTGCTTTTGCACTAAAACTGGTGAGCCAGTGATCCCACTGGGGGTGTATAGCCAGAAGGGGAGGGGCCTTACACTTTTTAGTGTAATGCTGTGTGTGGCCTCCGGAGGCAGTACTATACACCCAATCGTCTGGGTCTCCCAATAGGAGCTAGAAGAAAAGGAATTTACGGTAAGTAACAAAATTCCCTTCTTTTTTGTTTTACATAGGTCATTGAAGTGGTTATCCGGTCCGAGGAGGGGTTGTCACGAGATATGGTGAAGCACCTTAACAGCATTGAAGAACAGATCTTGGAGGAGAGAGCGTGGACAAGCAGCTCTGTTCTGTGGGAGCTACTTGGGGCATCGGAGACTGTGCCGACCTGTGAGGAGGCATGTATTGTTTATAAATTGCATGTTTAATGCAGTATTCGTGCACACAGCGCAAAGATGGTCATTATAAAGCTGAACCTGTTACAGATATGTTGGTTGCGTTTCTGATACATTTCGTCTCACTTTCAGGTGATAATGCCAAGCAACTTTGAAACTGGCAATGAAGCAGGCTTAGGACATCTCCCAATGATGCCCGCTTCACCAATCATTCATCCTCGTCTGAAAGAAGTGCGCACTGATCTTGGAGGCTCTTGCAGAAGAGGTATAGTTACTCTTTACTCATCTGCTTCTAAATGTAAGCATGTATAAGGAAGGATAGTGGCATCTATGGGCTGTGACAGTGGAAAAGATTAAAGTTAATGGGTCAGAAAGTATATCTTAACACTTCAATTCAGGTTTTTTTTTTCCCGCTAAAAACTAGACACGTGTGAACAATCTTTGTGCTTTTGTCGGTTGTGTAAACCTTTTTAGTTTCAAGTATTTTAATAGATCTTTTATGTAGACAAATTTGGGTTGACCCAGGCTCTTAAGCGAGTCTTCTCATTTCCTTTAGTAAAAATGCAGTCTGCTGCTTGCCCATAAAGGTCTGCGTATGTGTGTTGCTCCTGATTCACACTTTAACAGGTTAAGCTGCTGGACAAAACTGTGCGCTTCCTGATAGGGCCGGCTCCAGGTTTTCGAGGGCCTGTGCAGGCTGCGCTGCATGATGGACATAACTTTAACAGACTTAGCCGTGCACACTGACACTGCTGTATATATATATTTCTCTATCGTTTCATTGGGGGACACAGGACCATGGGTTATGCTGCTGTCACTAGGAGGCTGACACTAAGTAAACAGAAAAAGTTAGCTCCTCCCCAGCAGTATAACCCCTGAGCCGGAGGCGGGCTCAACCAGTTTTTTGCTTAGTGTCGTAGGAGGCTGATGTGGGCCGACTGGGCCCCCTTCAGCCACTTGATTTTTTGCGTATTTTTTCATTTTTTCTCGGCGACGCTCGTCGCTCTCATCTGTGGTACTTCTCTGTTTCTGCAGGTATCGTACTTCTCTTCCTCAGCTCTCGCAGCCCGGTGGGTACCACTCCCTAGGGTCGCAGAGGTTTGAGTCTTCGGGCCCTCGCCCCCGTCCATTCCCGCGGTACCAATCCCTGGTGTGTTCGTGTGGGGCAGAGTCTTCCTGGGCACCCCCTATCCGCTCTGCAGTATCACCCCAAAGGGCGCAAGGGGCTTGGCAAATAGGGACTGGACCACAGCGCGTCTCGATCTAGGATGGGGCCCGCAGCGCTGCTACATTTAGGGGCTTCCCCCCCCACCAGCGTCCACCTCCCTGCCTTCTTCAGCCGGCTTCCTGGTGCCCGCAGCCATCCCTTCTGCGAGCGGAGCACACAGGAGCATGTGCAGAGTCCCAGCCTGCACTCCGGAGCGCGCCGCGGATCAGATAGGACACCTACCTTCTCCCCTCGGGCGGCTGCAGAAATTTAGGCCCCGGTCTGGGCCTAGTCGCCGGCCACCCCCGCTACGTCCGCGGAGCTCCCTGCAGACGCCTAGGTCGGGCGATTCGATTCGCGACTGCGACGCCGCCTTGCGATCGGGGCGCCGGCGCTGCCTCTGCCCGCGCGGCAGCATCAAAATTTAGCCCCCGGCTTCAGCCTGGTCCTCGGCGTCCCAGGCTGCGGCGCCGCTGCCTTGCGGCCGGGTCCGCCGGCGCCGCCTTGCGGCCGGGTCCGCCGGCGCTGCTTTTGCCCGCGCGGCACTGTAAGAATTTAGGCCCCGGCTTCGGCCTGGCCCTCGGCGTCCCAGGCTACGACGACGCCGCCTTGTGGCCGGGTTCGCTGCCTCTGCCGCGGCAGCGTCAAAAATTTAGCCCCCGGCTTCGGCCTGGTCCTCGGCGTCCCAGGCCCGCCTCCTGCGCAGCGCTATTGGCCGCCGGCCTCTCCTTCTCCGCCCTCCGCTCTGCCCCAGGCATCATCAGGGGGGTGGGGGATATTTTTTCCCGCTCACTCAGTGTTCATTTTATTTAAAAAAAAAAAAAAAAAGATTATGGCAGACTCCCGGTCTGCGGATTGCTGAGGCTGCAGCAACTTTTTTCGGGGAAATACAGTACACACTCTTATTGTAGTGTATATTTTTTATATTGGGTCAATTTTTTTTTTTATTAAACATACATTGACTCCTACATTGCTTATGCGGGCACTTGTTTTCTATCACGTTTTTTAGTACATAGCGTTTCCAGCTCGACTTTTTAGTGATTTTGGGCCGGTAAGCCCAAGACTCGGTCCCCTCTTTTGTGAGTTATTTTCAAGGAGATGTCAGATTGCTTTTGACCCTGCCGGCTGGTAACGCCCTGTCTCAGGCCATAACTCCCCTCGCTACGTCCCTCGGGTTCGTGCGCATGCGCCGCGTCTCTGGCCGATGCTCGGTCATACCATCCATAGGACTGGCGCAATCCCCTCGGGGAGGTGAGTCCCGTACCAGGGACCTTTTCTCCTATGCTGGAAGCGGACCCGCCAGGTCTCGTCCTTGTGGCTCCCCAGTTTCCACTTACCCCCCAGGTCCAGACTGTCCTTCCGCCGGCAGTCTTCCGACCTCTCGGGTGATGGCCCAGGCTTCCACCTCTGCTGGATTCCGAGCAGGACCTAGAGGTCTTGGCGCATGAGGAATAGCCTGCTACAAATGGTGAGTCAAGCCGTAAGGCTACGGACAGCCCTCTTCTCTCCGTGCACGCAGGTCTCCCTTAAGACATTTGAAGCAGACCGTTATGTGCTCAGAGGACATCCAGAGCTCGCCGAGTTACCGCGGGCTCACAGACAACTACCAGACACGGAGTTGACCAGCAGTAAGTCTTGTCATTGTCTTTTTTCTCTTCTCCAAGGCGATTTCGGAGAGAAGGGGCATACTAAACTGGAGTCGCTGATGATCACAGACAGCAACCAGACATGGCGTTTACCAGCGGTAAGTCGTGTTATTGTCATTTTCATCCCCCCAAAGGGCTCTGGAGAGAGGGGGCATGCCTCTTTGCAGGGAACAAGGTGGGGGCCACTGCGGTTTTTTCAGTGGACATCCAGTTCGCACCGTGACTGCGTGATCATGGATAATCCCCGGACGTGATTTTTCCCAGTGGTAAGTCCGTTTATTTGTCTTGCCTTTTCTCGAAGGGGGCTCCGAAAGGAAGCGGCACGCTACCCTTTATGCGACCCGCCTGGGTTCGTCCGGGCTTCTCGTCACTATCGTGCCGCTCCGCAGGGACTTCGCGGTCACCATATACAGCGGTCCACGTCCCACCTATGCCGACCCAGGGCTGGGTATCTTCTTGAGTGAGTACCCTCTTTTCACAAACCTGATGTCTGCCCGCTACTCGGCCTGAACCTCTAGCATCAGTGTGACCACCATCGAGACCTCTGACTCGGGATCAGGAACGCAGATTCGACATCTAGGAAGTCGCTGACTTTTTTTCCGACTGTCGGGAACGCCCTTTCGGAGATAGGAGAGTCTAGTTTATCCCTAGGCTACGTTAGGGTAGACTACTCTCTCCCCTAGGCTACGTAAGGGAAGGGTATATCCCTTTCCCGGCATCGGCCCTGATGCACCAGGATCGTTCCCTCACGCAGCCCCGTCCACGCCGCAACCCGTCTGGAAGCCTTTATCCCTACAACAGCCATCTCCGCCTGGCATGGCTGCGGACCGTTCCAGCCTTCTAAAAACGCTTGCAGGGATCACTGTCCCTACGCATCCTACTCTGCAGAGCTGCTAGGCTTTCTCCGCCCAGAAACGACCGGGAGGCCCAGAGTCTCCCTTCAGGGACCCTCGCCTTGAGGTTTAGACCATCATCACCCTCTAGGAAGCTTCCCCTTCCATCGCTACTAGGGTAGCTGAGCTACCGGAAGGAGTCCTCCCAGACCCGGCCCGGTCCGGTCCATCATCCCTCAGGCACAGTATTCGAGCCGTTCAAGGGTGGCTACTCCTCACGCAGGAGTAGTTTCCCTCCTGGCACAGAGCCCCGCGTGCTCTTTGCCTCCCGCTCCCGTTTCTTCCCTTCGGTGGTTTGGCTATGCGAGTCCTCGACAGCCTGTGGCGGTGATAGCTACGGTGCACATACCAGATTTCATCCCGGACTCCCCAACGGAACACACTGAAGAACGGAGACAGGATGGTTCCGTCTTCGCGGGTGACCCGCCAATCTCCTCCTAGCGGACCAGTCTTCGCTACCATCCCTGGGAAGCTTCCCTTTCCTCCTCTGGAGCTTATTATCAACCGTCACCAGCCTCCCGTGCTAGGGTATGCTATCCCACCATTCCTCGGCACGGTCCCGAGGGACACCCCTAGAGCGTCGTCTCTCCTCCAACATTCCGGACTTCAGAGCCAGTTTGGTTAGCCCGGTTACAATTTCTTCTCTAGGTCGTGGTTACCCAGCCAGGTTCCAGTCGGACCATGTCACAGCGGTGATGTGCAGCATCCACCAGGAAGACGCAGAGAGTGTCATGGCAAGGGAGAGGCTAAGAAGATCTTGCTCTGGGACGAGTCCCTTCACTCGCTAATCTCGGCAGCACATCCCTAGCGTGGACGTTTGGACGGTCGATTTTCTGCTGTAGGATAGACCTCGCGTAGGTAAAGGGCTCCACACGGAAATCAACAGCCAGATCTATGGCGAAGGTAGTCCTCCGGTCGTGGACCTTTTTGGCCTTCCGATCCAAATCTCAGTCAATGGTGCTTCGAGTATGCACCTGCTCTGGACTAGATGACGACGCCCTAGACCGGTCATGTAGCCTGTTCAGGCTCTCGTGCATCTTCCCGCGGCTTCCTATGGTCTCGAGGGTTCTCAAGATGGACCAAGGCAAGCGATAGCTCGGGAGTGGCCCAGACGAGCATAGTTCACATAATTTACTCACCTCCTCGCAAAGGCCCCGTGGTTCCTTCCAGACCGCACAATTCTTCCGTGTCGGGGCCCCTCTATTCTACCAGGACTCAGAGGTCCCAAGTTACATGGCCTCACCAGTGGCTCCCGGGTGCTGGCTCGGTCAGGTCTGTGGACAAGATGATGGCAGACATTGAAGAGGGCCGGGAATCCAGTTCCTCGAAGATTTATTTCATCGTTCACTAAAAATGTGGGACCTTAATCCAGTGATGGGTTCGCTCAAGGTACCCCTTTTTTCCCTTCTCCCACCTGTTTTGATAGGTGGGCTCCTCATGGCCATATGGTCGTTACAGACGGCATCAGGGCGGACAGCCCTCTTGTCGTTTTTCCCCCCTTTTCCGGCTCCGCCAGCGGGACAAGGGGGGGGGCTCCAGCCAGAACCTTTCGTTTCTGTCCAAGACACCTCGCTGTTCCTTCCAGCAGAGGACTTTAGGTTTCGTTTTTTTTCGGTTCTAGGCTCCTCTCTCAGCCTAAAAGGGGCATAGTTCGTTCCAGGGCTGGTACGAGCCCTCAGTCTTTCGTGTCTGCAGGACACCATTTTTCGGTTACACCGACCGTCAGTCTATCCTGCCACCCTTGCCAAGAAGCGTAGGCTGGCGCCAAGGGCCAGAATATCACATGGATCCTTTCCTCCATCTGTGAAGACTATCGCATGAAGGACAGACTTCCGCCGCGGTCTATCGAGCAAGGGGCACCCTTGAACGATTGGACTCCAGTCGTCGATCGACCAGGTCCCCTGGTCCGCCACCCGCTCTAGTCGGCATACCTTGACTATTTTCTACCAGGTTCACGCCCAAGCTTCGGCAGAGGCCAGTCTTGGTGTAAGGTTGGCGGATGGCATTGGCACACCTGTAACAACGTAGGTGCTTTGTAGGTCTGGCGCAAGCCCGACAGGGGGAAGCGGTTGCCTTCCTATCTCCGGTGATGGTTTTTCTTCCCACCCAGGGACTGCTTTTGGACGTCCCATGGTCCTGTGTCCCCCAATGAAACGATAGAGAAAGAAGGATTTTTGTGTACTCACCGTAAAATCTCTTTCTCTGAGTCTTCATTGGGGGACACAGCACCCACCCTGCTTGTGTTATTTGTTATATATTACCTGTCTGTTACCCCAGTGGCCATATCCCCAGGCCACTGGTCACACGACTATTGGTCATAGTTTTTACCTTGTTTTATCCAGGATTGTTTGGTTCTCCTCCTACTGCTTGTGCACTAAACTGATTGAGCCCGCCTCTGGCTCAGGGGTTATACTGCTGGGGAGGAGCTAACTTTTTCTGTTTACTTAGTGTCAGCCTCCTAGTGACAGCAGCATAACCCATGGTCCTGTGTCCCCCAATGAAGACTCAGAGAAAGATTTTACGGTGAGTACACAAAAATCCTTCTATTACAAGAGAGGCCGGGGTCTACAGTATGTATGTGTATGTGTGTGTGTGTATATATGTGTGCGTGTGTGTGTGTATATGTGTGTGTGTATATATATATATATATATATATATATATATATATATATATATATATATATATATATATATATATATATATATATATATATATATATATATATATATATAATATTATATTATATTATATTTATACACACCGTATTTTTCGCTTTATAAGACGCACCCCCAAATTTGGTGAAGGAATAGAGAATTTCTTTGTCGCTCCATTGGGAGACCCAGACAATTGGGGTGTATAGCTTCTGCCTCCGGAGGCCACACAAAGTATTACACTTTAAAAAGTGTAACCCCTCCCCTCTGCCTATACACCCTCCCGTGCCTCACGGGCTCCTCAGTTTTGGTGCAAAAGCAGGAAGGAGGAAACTTATAAATGGTCTAAGGTAAATTCGATCCGAAGGATGTTCGGAGAACTGAAACCATGAACCAAAGGAACAATTCAACATGAACATGTGTACACAAAAGAACAAACAGCCCGAAGGGAACAGGGGCGGGTGCTGGGTCTCCCAATAGGAGCTAGAAGAAAAGGAATTTACGGTAAGTAAACAAAATTCCCTTCTTCTTTGTCGCTCCATTGGGAGACCCAGACAATTGGGACGTCCAAAAGCAGTCGCACACATGCACTCAAGCTCCCATTTTAGTCAGCAGCAGCTGCTGATTGTATCGGATGGAAGAAAAGACGGCCCCCACAGGACCCCCGGCATGCTCCCTTCTCACCCCACTAAGTCGGCGGTGCTGCTAAGGTTGAGGTACCCATTGCGGGTACAAAGGCTGGAGCCACATGCCGTTTTCCTTCCCCATCCCTTAGAGGCTCTGGGAGAAGTGGGATCCTAACCGGTCATCCATTCACTGGGACCGGGCTCCCTCCGCAGCCCCTGTGGGAATCTGACGGACAGGAGACTTGGTATCATCAGGGACAGGGCCCTGCATCTAAAGGTACTCTGTGTCCCCTTGGGGACGGTGCATGGAGCGTTTTGTGTCACAGACTCTGCATCGGCTGCTGTATTTTTATGACGACCGGGACTACCGCGCCGACCGCGCCTGTTTGCCGGCCGCGGTATTAAATTTAGTCCCCGGCTTCATGCGGCCTAGTACCATAACTCCCGCCCCCGGGCCTGCCAGTCAGGGGTAAGGGCGGGACGGTCGACCTGACGTCGACAGTGAGGGCTGGAGCATACTTTAGGTGTCCTCCTCCCCCCTCACTAATCACTGTGGGGCACCAGATTCCCGCACTTTATTAGTCGCCGCCCACGGCTCCCTCCTCCCCTGAGAGCTCCGGCAGCCATTTTTCTTCGGCGCTCCATTGGGAGACCCAGACGATTGGGTGTATAGCTACTGCCTCCGGAGGCCACACAAAGCATTACACTAAAAAGTGTAAGGCCCCTCCCCTTCTGGCTATACACCCCCCGTGGGATCACGGCTGCTCAGTTTTCAAGCTTTGTGCGAAGGAGGTCAGACATCCACGCATAGCTCCACTGTTTAGTCAGCAGTAGCTGCTGACTATATCGGATGGAAGAAAAGAGGGCCCATACTAAAGGGCCCCCAGCATGCTCCCTTCTCACCCCACTCTTGTTGGCGGTGTTTGTTAAGGTTGAGGTACCCATTGCGGGTACGGAGGCTGGAGCCCACATGCTGTTTTCCTTCCCCATCCGCCTGAGGGGCTCTGAGGAAGTGGGATCTTACAGGTCTCCAGGCACTGAGACCGGGCTCCATCCACAGACCCGGAGATCCTGCTGGATACGGAGCTGGGTACCGTCAGGGACAAGGCCCTGCAACATTCAGGTACTCTGTGTCCCCGTACAGACAGGCACAGACACACTCCAGCGTTGCTGGGTGTTCTAGTGCGCCGGGGACAGTAGCGCTGCGCGCCTGGGTTTTACTCACTGCAGCTTAGCTGAGTGAGTTTATGTGTGGGGAACTACCGCGCCGGCCGCCCTGCGGCGCGGCTGAGACTTGTGGTGCGCCGGGGACTTCGCGCCGACCGTGCTTTTACGACGGCAGCGCTGATAAATCTAGTCCCCGGCTTCTGCGGCCTAGTTACGTTCGTTCCCGCCCCCAGCCCTGTCAGTCAGGGAAGGGGAGAGACGCTGTACAATAGTCAGCGCCGAGGGCTGGAGTCTTATTTACATACTCCAGCCCTCTCACTGGGCACAGTGGGACGCCAGTTTCCCGCTCGTTGTCTGCACACGCCCACGGCCCGCCCCTCTTCACAGGACGCCGGCAGCCATTCCTGCACGCAGTCTGAGCTGGAGAACGGACATAGCCCTGGGAGACCCAGACAGGGGATTCTGGCGACCACACACCCGCTATTAAGCGGGCGGTAAGCAGCACCTAAGTGCTGACCCCACTAGTGCCACAGTGTTGTTTTTCTTCGGCGCTCCATTGGGAGACCCAGACGATTGGGTGTATAGCACTGCCTCCGGAGGCCACACAAAGCATTACACTAAAAAGTGCAAGGCCCCTCCCCTTCTGGCTATACACCCCCAGTGGGATCACTGGCTCACCAGTTTTTCTGCTTTGTGCGAAGGAGGTCAGACATCCACGCATAGCTCCACTGTTTAGTCAGCAGCAGCTGCTGACTATGTCGGATGGAAGAAAAGAGGGCCCATACTAGGGCCCCCAGCATGCTCCCTTCTCACCCCACTTTATGTCGGCGGTGTTTGTTAAGGTTGAGGTACCCATTGCGGGTACGGAGGCTGGAGCCCACATGCTGTTTTCCTTCCCCATCCGCCTGAGGGGCTCTGAGGAAGTGGGATCTTACAGGTCTCCAGGCACTGAGACCGGGCTCCATCCACAGACCCAGAGAACCTGCTGGATATGGAGCTGAGTATCGTCAGGGACAGGGCCCTGCTACATTAAGGTACTCTGTGTCCCCGTACACATCGCGCACACACACACCAGCATTGCTGGGAGTGTTAGTGCGCCGGGGACAACAGCGCGGAGCGCTTGTGCTATTATTCACTGCAGCTTTGCTGTGTGAATTTATGTATTGGGAACTGCCGCGCCGGGCCGCTGCTGGGTGTTTTTACACTGTGGCGCGGCTGGGACTTGTGGTGCGCCGGGGACTCCGCGCTGGCCGTGCACATAGGACGGCCGCGCTTATTACTCGAGTCCCCGGCTTTGCGGCCTAGTTTCCGTTTCGTTCCCGCCCCCAGCCCTGCCAGTCAGGGGAGAGGCGGGATGCTGTACAGACAGTCAGCGCCGAGGGCTGGAGTCTGCTTTGCATTCTCCAGCCCCCTTCACTGGACACAGTGGGACGCCGGTTTCCCGCTCTTGCCTTGGGCACGCCCACGGCCCGCCCCTCGTCACACGAGCTGGAGAAGGACGCCGGCAGCCATTCCTGCAGTCCGAGCTGGAGAACGGAGACAAGCTCTGGGCAACCAGTCACAGGACTCTGGCGACCACACACCCGCCTATAGGCGGGCGGTAAGCAGCACCTGAAGTGCTGACCCCACTATATACCGTTGTGTCCATTTGTATTTTAGCTTACACTGCACTGTAGGTCGCTATTTTTGGCTATATGCCCTCTTAGATGGCGAGACAACAACAGCAAAAAAGCAAGGGTGCTAAGGCACAGGCTTTTTATGCTGCTTGTATTGCATGTGCTGCAGTGTTCATTTGTACTTATGCTTGTATGCTATACATTGCACTGTACGGTCGCTATTCTTGGCTATATTCTCCTAGAATGGCTAGACTACAGCAGCAAAAAAAAAAAAAAAAGCAAAGGTGCTAAGGCACAGTTTTTCTAGGCTGCTTGTATTGCATGTGCTGAAGTGTTTATTTGTACTTATGCTTGTATGCTATACATTGCACTGTACGGTCGCTACTCTTGGAGATATTCTCCTGGATGGCTAGTCTACAGCAGCAAAAAAGCAAGGGTGCCAAGGCACAGGCTTTCTAAGCTGCTCATATTGCATGTGCTGAAGGGCTCATTTGTACTTTATGCGTGTATGCTATACATTGCACTGTACGGTCGCTATTCTCGGCTATATGCTCCTAGATGGCTAGACTACAGCAGCAAAAAAGCAACACTGGCTTTCTATGCTGCTTTTACTGCATGTGATACTGTTCCACCGGCAAGTTCCACTGACCCCCGTTGTGTGCAATGCTCCTCTGTAGCACTTGGTCAGCCGGGGTCTCTACTAGAGGTGGCCAAAGGAACCACCTGTGAATCCTGTCCATGGACAGGGACGGTGTTGCAGTTTCGGCTGATAGATTGTCATGGGATAGTGACTTGCAGTCCAGACAGGCCATGGGCAATCTTGCCAGGGTGTAGGCTCTGACACGGACGACAGTCCCAGACAGCCTAAGCGAGCTCGCTGGGAGCGGCACTCGGCCTCGTCACTAGTCAGGGTCACAGCAGAGGACTCTCTGTATGATGAGGCAGACGTAGCTGATCAGGACTTTGATCCTGACACCGCTCTCAATCCGGATACACCGGATGGTGACGCCATGGGGAATGATCTTATAGCGTCCAGCAATGGCATGTTGGATATCTCTCCCCCAGCTCCTTCAGTGGAGGAGTCAGCTTCCCAGCAGGAGAAATCCCATTTCAGTATCTCAAGCGTACATTGAGTACTTTTCTGGCCACGCTGACTTCAGTGAAGCAGTTCAGGATCACCACGCTTACCAGATAAGCGTTTCTCCAAATGTATTAAAGATACATGTTATCCCTTTCCCCCTGACGTGGTCAGGCGCTGGACCCAGGGTCCAAAAGTGGCTCCCCCAATCTCCAGGCTTGCGGCTAGATCCATAGTTGCAGTGGAGATGGGACTTCACTTAAAGATGCCATTGACAGACAGATGGACCTCTGGCTGAAATCTGTCTATGAAGCTATCGGCGTGTCGGTTGCTCCGGCATTCGCAGCCGTATGGGCACTCTAAGCTATGTCAGCTGGTCTTGCGCAGCTGGTCTTGAATCTGTGCCGCAGGTAGCGTCCTTATCCTCGCAATGTCTGCATTGCGACTTACCCTATTAATGCTGTCCGTGAGAGACAGTCGAGGTTTCGGTCCTTCCCGGGCTCGGGCAGGTCCAAATTGTCCTAGTCCAAAAGGGCTCAAAAGGCTCAGAGGGGCTCAGATTCCAGGCGGGCTCAATCACGCCCAAGGAAGGCAGCCAGAGGAACCGCTTCCAAGGCGGTCTCCTCATGACTTTAAGCTCTCTCTCTCCGCATCCGCGGTTGGTGGCACACTCTCTCGCCTTGGCGACATTTAGCTGCCACAGGTCACAGACCGGTGGGTGAGAGACATTGTGTCTCACGTGTACAGGATAGAGTTCTGTTCTCGGCCTCCGGCTCGATTCTTCAGAACTTCCCCACCTACCCACCGAGCCGATGCTCTTCTGCAGGCAGAATGAGTGGTAATTCCTGTTCCTCTTCAGGAACAAGACACGGTTTTTCCTCCAATCTGATTGTGGGGGACCTAAAACTGCTCAACAAGCACGTGAAGGCCAGGCGGTTCCGGAGGGCATCCCTCCGCTCCGTCATTGCCTCAATGTCTCAAGGAGATTTCCTAGCATCAATAGACATCAGGATGCTTATCTCCACGTGCCGATTGCTCCAGAGCACCAACGTTTGCTACGTTTCGTTATTGAAGACGAGCATCTTCAGTTCGTAACCCTGCCCTTCGGTCTGGCGACAGCCCTACGGAGTTTCACCAAGTTCAGGGCAGCAGTGGGAGCAGTCCTGCACTCTCAGGGTCACTCGGTGATCCTTCCTTGGACGGTCGACTTGTCAAGGCACCCTCTCAAGAGGCATGCCAACACAGCCTGAGCGTAGCGCTGGAGACTCTCCAGAGTTTCGGGTGGATCATCAACTTCTCAAGGTTGAATCTGACACCGACCCAATCGCTGACATATCTGGGCATGGAGTGTCACGCTCCCTCAGCGATAGTGAAGCTTCCGCTGGACAAACAGCGTTCACTACAGACGGGGGTGCAGTCTCTCCTTCACGGCCAGTCACACTCCTTAACACGCCTCATGCAGAGGCAGTCACTTTCGCGCAGTTTCATCTGCGTCCACTCCAATGTGGCATTCTTTGCCAATGGGATGGGAAGTCGACGTCCCTAGAAGGAACGTCCCCCTTCTCAGACGGTCAAGGACTCTCTTCAGAGGAGTCCATCCTTCAAATCAATGTGCTAGAAATCTGGGCAGTGTATCTTGCCCTGCAAGCCTTCCAGCCGTGGCTGGAAAGCACACACATCCGAATTCAGTCGGACAACTCCACAGCGGTGGCATACATCTTCCACCAAGGCGGAACACGCAGTCGGCAAGCCTCCCAGGAAGTCCGGCGGAGTCTGATGGGGGTGGAAGACAGAGCATCCACCATATCCGCAGTTCACATCCCGGGCGCAGATAACTGGGAAGCAGACTTCCTCAGTTGCCAGGGTATGGACGCAGGGGAAGGGTATCTTCACCCGGACGGTTTTCAGGAAATCTGTCAACGCTGGGGGATGCTGAACGTCGACCTAATAGCGTCTCGGCACAACAACAAGGTTCCGATTTTCATGGCGCGGTATTAAGATCAAAGAGCTCTGGCGGCAGACGCCTTAGTTCAGGTTTGGTCGCAGTTCCAGCTACCTATGTGTTTCCCCCTCTGACACTGCTGCCCAGAGGGCTACGCAACATCAGGTCCGTTTGCCGCCGCGCCATCCTCATCGCCACAGACTGGCCGACGAGGTCGTAGTCCCCGGATCTGTGGCATCTCACGGTCTCGGTCTACCAACCGTGGGCACTACCAGCCCGGCCGGACTTACTGTCCCAAGGGCCGTTTTTTCCATCTGAATTCTACGGCCCTGAACCTGACGGTATGGCCTTTGAGTCCTGAATCCTAGCGTCTTCAGGATTATCTCAGGACGTCATTGCCACCATGAGACAGACTAGAAAACCGACGTCTGCTAAGATCTACCACAGGATGTGGAGGATATTCTTCTCTTAGTGCTCTGCTCAGGGAGTGTCTCCCTGCCCATTTGCATTCCCTACTTTTCCTTCCTTCCTGCAATCTGGTTTGGTAAAAGGTTGTCACTCGGCTCCCTTAAAGGACAAGTCTCAGCGCTATCTGTATGCTTCAGAAGCGCCTAGCACCACTTCCTCAGGTACACACGTTCCTGCAGGAGGTTTGTCACATTGTCCCTCTGTACAAACGGCCGTTGGACCCATGGGATCTGAACAGGGTACTAATTGCTCTCCAGAAGCCGCCCTTCGAGCCTCTGAGAGATGTTTCACTCTCTCGACTTTCCCAGAAAGAGGCCTTTCTGGTAGTGGCCACGTCTCTTAGGAGAGTGTCCGAGCTAGCAGCGCTGTCATCCAAAAGCTTCCTTCCTGGTGTTTCACCAAGGCAAGGCAGTGCTGCGCCCGATTCCGGAGATCTCCCTACGGTGGTATCTCCTTACCTTCCTTTTGCCTCATCCTTTTCATCGATATGAAATGGATTTGCATTTGTTGGATCTGGTGGGAGCACTCAGAATCTACATTTCCCGCACGGCGCCTCTGCGCCGCTCGGATGCACTCTCTGTGCTTGTCGCTAATCAGCGTAAAGAGTCGCAGGCTTCCAAATCCACCCTGGCTCGATGGATCAAGGAACCAATTCTTGAAGCCTACTGTTCTGCTGGGCTTCCGGTTCCATCAGGGCTGTAAGCCCATTCTACCAGAGCCGTGGGTGCGCCCTAGGCATTACGGCACCAGGCTACGGCTCAGCAGGTGTGCCAGGCAGCTACCTGGTCGAGTCTGCACACTTTCACCAAACATTATCAGGTGCATACCTATGCTTCGGCGGACGCCAGCCTAGGTAGAAGGGTCCTGCAGGCGGCAGTTGCCTCCCCGTAGGGGAGGGCTGTCTTTGCAGCTCTAACATGAGGTATTTCTTTACCCACCCAGGGACAGCTTTTGGACGTCCCAATCGTCTGGGTCTCCCAATGGAGCGCCGAAGAAGAAGGGAATTTTGTTACTTACCGTAAATTCCTTTTCTTCTAGCTCCTATTGGGAGACCCAGCACCCGCCCTGTTGTCCTTCGGGATTTTTGGTTGTTTTTCGGGTACACATGTTGTTCATGTTGAACGGTTTTCAGTTCTCCGACGTTACTTCGGAGTGAATTTGTTTAAACCAGTTATTGGCTTTCCTCCTTCTTGCTTTTGCACTAAAACTGGTGAGCCAGTGATCCCACTGGGGGTGTATAGCCAGAAGGGGAGGGGCCTTACACTTTTTAGTGTAATGCTTTGTGTGGCCTCCGGAGGCAGTGCTATACACCCAATCGTCTGGGTCTCCCAATAGGAGCTAGAAGAAAAGGAATTTACGGTAAGTAACAAAATTCCCTTCTTGTGTACTTTTGTTTGTACATATATATATATTGCACTGTACGGTCGCTTCTTGGCTTATACCCCTATATTGCTCTGAGGAGACAACAGCATGTCATCCGCAAAAAGCAAGGGTGCCAAGGCACGGGCTTCATATGCTGCCTGTACCGCATGTGGGGCTGATCTACCGGCAGGTTCCACTGACCCCCATTGTGTGCAATGTTCGGTCCCTGTGCCACTTCGTCAGCCGGAGTCTATGCTAGTAGTGGCCCAGGCAGAGACGCCTGTGAACCCTGTCCCGGTGACGGGGACAGAGTTGCAGTTTTTGCTGATAAGATGTCTGTGACTATGACAAAAATTCTAGAAACCCTGCAGTCCAGGCCGGTCACTCAGACCATGGGCACTGCTGATTCAATGTTCCCCGGTCCCCCTCATTTGGAACTAATCCGTGCTCCAAGGGGGTCCCAGGCATCACAGGCTGAAGGCTCTGACTCGGACGACAGTCCCAGGCAGCCTAAGCGAGCTCGCTGGGAGAGACACTCGGCGTCATCACGCTGGTCAGGGTCTCAGCGAGAGGATTCTCTGTATGATGAGACAGAACTAGGGGATCAGGAGTCTAATCCTGAGACCGCTCTAAACCTGGATACCCCTGATGGTGACGCCATGGTGAATGATCTTATAGCGGCCATCAATAGACTGCTGGATATTTCTCCTCCAGCGGAGGAGGCAGCAGCACAGCAGGAGAAATTCCATTTTAGGTATCCCAAACGTAAATTGAGCTCTTTTCTGGACCACGCGGACTTCAGAGAAGCAGTCCAGAAACACCATGCTTATCCAGATAAGCGTTTCTCCAAACGTCTTAAGGATACACGTTATCCCTTTCCCCCTGACGTGGTCAAACGCTGGACCCAGTGTCCAAAGGTGGACCCCCCAATCTCCAGGCTTGCGGCTAGATCCATAGTTGCAGTGGAAGATGGGGCTTCACTTAAAGATGCCAATGACAGACAGATGGACCTTTGGTTGAAATCTGTCTATGAAGCTATCGGCGCGTCGTTTGCTCCAGCATTCGCAGCCGTGTGGGCACTCCAAGCTATTTCAGCTGGTCTGGCGCAGGTGGACTCGATCATACGTCCATCAGTGCCGCAAGTGACGTCCTTGACCTCACAAATGTCTGCGTTTGCGACTTACGCTATCAATGCGGTCTTGGACTCTACCAGCCGTACGTCAATGGCGTCCGCCAACTCGGTGGTTTTACGCAGAGCCTTATGGTTAAAGGAATGGAAAGCAGATTCTGCTTCCAAAAAATGCTTAACCAGTTTGCCATTATCTCAAGACAGGCTGTTTGGTGAGCAATTGGCGGAAATCATTAAACAGTCCAAGGGTAAGGACTCTTCCTTACCCCAGCCCAGATCAAGCAAACCTCAGCAGTGGAAGGGACAGTCGAGGTTTCGGTCCTTTCGAGGTTCGGGCAGGACCCAATTCTCCTCGTCCAAAAGGACTCAGAAGGAGCAGAGGAGCTCAGATTCCTGGCGGACTCACTCACGTCCAAAGAAAGCAGCCGGAGGAACCACTTCCAAGCCGGCTGCCTCATGACTTTCGGCCTCCTCTCTCCGCATCCTCGGTCGGTGGCAGGCTCTCCCGCTTTTGCGGCATTTGGCTGCCACAGGTCAAAGACCGGTGGGTAGCAGACATTTTGTCTCACGGGTACCGGATAGAGTTCAGTTCTCATCCTCCGCCTCGGTTCTTCAGAACTTCCCCACATCCCGACCGAGCCGATGCTCTTCTGCAAGCGGTGTGCTCTCTAAGGGCAGAGGGAGTGGTGATCCCTGTTCCTCTTCAGGAAAGAGGTCAGGGTTTTTACTCCAATCTATTTGTGGTGCCAAAAAAGGACGGCTCTTTCCGTCCTGTTCTGGACCTAAAACTGCTCAACAAGCACGTGAAGACCAGGCGGTTCCGGATGGAATCCCTCCGCTCCGTCATTGCCTCGATGTCTCAAGGAGATTTCCTAGCATCAATAGACATCAAAGATGCTTATCTCCACGTGCCGATTGCTCCAGAGCACCAGCGTTTTCTACGCTTCGTTATAGGAGACGAACACCTTCAGTTCGTAGCCCTGCCATTTGGTCTGGCGACAGCCCCACGGGTTTTCACCAAGGTCATGGCAGCAGTGGTAGCAGTCTTGCACTCTCAGGGACACTCGGTGATCCCTTACTTGGACGATCTACTTGTCAAGGCACCCTCTCAAGAGGCATGCCAACACAGCCTGAACGTTGCGCTGGAGACTCTCCAGACTTTCGGGTGGATCATCAACTTTTCAAAGTCAAATCTGTCACCGACCCAATCACTAACATATCTTGGCATGGAGTTTCATACTCTCTCAGCGACAGTGAAGCTTCCGATGGACAAGCAGCGTTCACTACAGACGGGGGTGCACTCTCTCCTTCAAGGCCAGTCGCACCCCTTAAGACGCCTCATGCACTTCCTGGGGAAGATGGTGGCAGCAATGGAGGCAGTCCCGTTTGCGCAGTTTCATCTGCGCCCACTTCAATGGGACATTCTCCGCCAATGGGACGGGAAGTCGACGTCCTTGGACAGGAAAGTCTCCCTTTCCCAGACGGCCAAGGACTCTCTTCAATGGTGGCTTCTTCCCACCTCATTATCACAAGGAAGGTCCTTCCTACCCCCATCCTGGGCGGTGGTCACGACAGACGCGAGTCTGTCAGGGTGGGGAGCAGTTTTTCTCCACCACAGGGCTCAGGGTACGTGGACTCAGCAGGAGTCCACCCTTCAGATCAATGTTCTGGAAATCAGGGCAGTGTATCTTGCCCTACAAGCCTTTCAGCAGTGGCTGGAAGGAAAGCAGATCCGAATTCAGTCGGACAACTCCACAGCGGTGGCATACATCAACCACCAAAGCGGGACACGCAGTCGGCAAGCCTTCCAGGAAGTCCGGCGGATTCTGATGTGGGTGGAAGCCACGGCCTCCACCATATCCGCAGTTCACATCCCCGGCGTAGAAAACTGGGAAGCGGACTTCCTCAGTCGCCAGGTTATGGACGCAGGGGAATGGTCCCTTCACCCGGACGTGTTTCAGGAAATCTGTCGCCGCTGGGGAAGGCCGGACGTCGACCTAATGGCGTCCCGGCACAACAACAAGGTCCCAACTTTCATGGCACGGTCTCGCGATCACAGAGCTCTGGCGGCAGACGCCTTAGTGCAAGATTGGTCGCAGTTCCAACTGCCCTATGTGTTTCCCCCTCTGGCACTCTTGCCCAGAGTGCTACGCAAGATCAGGTCCGATTGCCGCCGCGTCCTGCTCGTCGCCCCAGACTGGCCGAGAAGGTCGTGGTATCCGGATCTGTGGCATCTCACGGTCGGCCGACCGTGGGCGCTACCAGACCGGCCAGACTTACTGTCACAAGGGCCGTTTTTCCATCTGAATTCTGCGGCCCTGAACCTGACTGTGTGGCCATTGAGTCCTGGATACTAGCATCTTCAGGATTATCTCAAGGGGTCGTGGCCACCATGAGACAGGCTAGGAAGCCCACGTCTGCTAAGATCTACCACAGAACGTGGAAGATTTTCTTATCCTGGTGCTCGGCACAGGGAGTGTCCCCCTGGCCATTTGCATTGCCTACTTTTCTTTCCTTCCTGCAATCTGGTTTGGAAAAAGGCTTATCGCTCGGCTCCCTTAAAGGGCAAGTCTCAGCGCTATCGGTATTTTTTCAAAAGCGTCTAGCACGACTTCCTCAGGTACGCACGTTCCTGCAGGGGGTTTGTCACATCGTCCCTCCGTACAAACGGCCGTTAGATCCATGGGATCTGAACAGGGTACTAGTTACTCTCCAGAAGCCGCCCTTCGAGCCTCTGAAGGATGTTTCACTTTCTCGGCTCTCACAGAAAGTGGCCTTTCTGGTAGCGGTCACGTCTCTTCGGAGGGTATCCGAGCTGGCAGCGCTGTCATCTAAAGCTCCCTTCCTGGTTTTTCACCAGGACAAGGTAGTGCTGCGCCCGATTCAGGAGTTTCTCCCTAAAGTGGTATCCTCTTTTCATCTCAATCAGGATATCTCCTTACCTTCCTTTTGTCCTCATCCAGTTCATAGGTATGAAAAGGATTTGCATTTGTTGGATCTCGTGAGAGCACTCAGAATCTACATTTCCCGCACGGCGCCCCTGCGCCGCTCGGATGCACTCTTTGTCCTTGTCGCTGGTAAGCGCAAAGGATCGCAGGCTTCCAAATCCACCCTGGCTCGATGGATCAAGGAACCGATTCTTGAAGCCTACCGGTCTGCTGGGCTTCCGGTTCCATCAGGGCTGAAGGCCCATTCTACCAGAGCCGTGGGTGCGTCCTGGGCATTACGACACCAGGCTACGGCTCAACAGGTGTGCCAGGCAGCTACCTGGTCGAGTCTGCACACTTTCACCAAACATTATCAGGTGCATACGTAAGCTTCGGCGGACGCCAGCCTAGGTAGAAGAGTCCTGCAGGCGGCGGTTGCCTCCTCGTAGGAGAGGGCTGTTTTGCAGCTCTAACTTGAGGTATTACTTTACCCACCCAGGGACTGCTTTTGGACGTCCCAATCGTCTGGGTCTCCCAATGGAGCGCCGAAGAAGAAGGGAATTTTGTTACTTACCGTAAATTCCTTTTCTTCTAGCTCCAATTGGGAGACCCAGCACCCGCCCTGTTTCCTTCGGGATTTTTGTTTTTTTCGGGTACACATGTTGTTCATGTTGAACGGTTTCAGTTCTCCGATGTTACTTCGGATTGAATTTGTTTAAACCAGTTATTGGCTTTCCTCCTTCTTGCTTTAGCACTAAAACTGAGCAGCCGTGATCCCACGGGGGGTGTATAGCCAGAAGGGGAGGGGCCTTACACTTTTTAGTGTAATGCTTTGTGTGGCCTCCGGAGGCAGTAGCTATACACCCAATCGTCTGTGTCTCCCAATTGGAGCTAGAAGAAAAGGAATTTACGGTAAGTAACAAAATTCCCTTCTTTCAAACACATTCTGCCGGTGGAGGACTTCAAACGAGCTCTGCAGCTCTGGGAGACCCAGGCAGGGAATCTGGTGGACACACACCGCTTTGGGCGGTCGGTAAGCCACACCGGTCACCCGGTGCTGGTCCCCCTAGGGTGCTGAAGTGTGTGTATATGTATATATACATGTATATGTGTATATACATATATGTATATATGTATATATATGTATATGTGTATATATATATATATATATATATATATATATATAATCTATCTCTGTTCGGCCGCATTGTTTTGCTTTTGGCTATATACCCTCAGTGATCACTCTCCTAGGACACAACAGCATGTCGTTCACAAGGAGCAAGGGTGCCAAGACACAGGGTTATTTTGCAACCTGTACCTCTTGTGCGGCTATGCTACCTGCAGGTTCCACCTACCCTCACTGTGAGCAATGCTCGGGCCCTGTTGCACTCGCTCAGCCGGAGCCACGGGCACTGGTGGGACCCTCGGCTCAGGTAGAACCGCCGGCTTCCCCTGTCCAGGTGGCAGGGACAGAGTTTGCAGTTTTAGCTGAGAAACTGAGTCGCTTTCACAATCCATGGCTCAGTCTATGGACAAATGGTCTGCTAAGATACTAGAAGCCTTGCAGTCCAGACCGGCCCTTACACAGGCCCCGGGCACTGCGGGATCATCGCCCCCAGGCCCCTCTCGGTCTGTGCCGCAGCGTGCTCCTGGGGTGGCACCTAGGTCTAACGGGGAGGACTCCGGCACGGACCGCAGTCCCAGACTGGCTAAGCGGGCTCGCTGGGAATCTTCCCTGACGTCATCACGCTGTTCGGGGTCTCAGCTTGAGGACTCCCTGGAGGATGAAGCGGAGGTCGCAGCTCAGGGCTCTGACCCTGACGTTGCTCTCAATCTTGATACACCTGAAGGGGACGCCATAGTAAATGACCTTATAGCGTCCATCAACCAGGTGCTAGATCTTTCTCCCCCAACTCCACCTATAGAGGAGTCGGCTTCACAGCAGGAGAAACACCAGTTTAGGTTTCCCAAACGTACACGGAGTGCTTTTTTCGATCACCCTAACTTCAGAGATGCTGTCCAGAAGCACAGAGCATTTCCGGACAAGCGCTTTACTAAGCGCCTTAATGACACACGTTACCCCTTCCCCTCTGACGTAGTTAAGGGTTGGGCTCAATGTCCCAAGGTGGATCCTCCAGTTTCTAGACTGGCGGCTAGATCCGTAGTATCAGTGGCAGACGGTTCATCGCTCAAGGATGCCACTGACAGGCAGATAGAGCTCCTAATGAAATCCATCTATGAAGCCACAGGCGCGTCTTTTGCCCCGGCCTTTGCAGCCGTGTGGGCACTCCAAGCCATCTCAGCTTGTCTGTCTGAGATTAATGCGGTCACACGTACCTCTGCTCCGCAAGTTGCGTCTTTGACTTCTCAGGCGTCGGTATTTTCATCCTACGCCATGAATGCCGTCCTGGACTCTGCTAGCCGTACAGCGGTAGCATCCGCCAATTCGGTGGCAGTCCGCAGGGCCATGTGGCTACGCGAATGGAAGGCAGACTCTGCTTCCAAGAAGTTCTTAACCGGTTTGCCATTTTCTGGCGAGCGATTGGATGAAATCATTAAGCAATCCAAGGGAAAGGACTCGTCCTTACCCCAGTCCAAACCAAACAGACTTCAGCAACGGAAAATTCAAGCGAGGTTTCGGTCCTTTCGGCCTTCAGCCAGGTCCCAATCCTCCTCGTCCAACAGGCCACAGAAGGGCCAGAGGAACTCTGATGCATGGCGGTCTAAGTCTCGTCCTCCAAAGACCGCCGGAGGCACCGTCTCCAAGGCGGCCTCCTCATGACTTTCGGCCTCCCCAAACCGCATCCTCGGTCGGTGGCAGGCTCTCCCGCTTTTGCGACGCCTGGTGGCCACATGTCCAAGACCGATGGGTGAGAGACATTCTGTCTCACGGTTACAGGATAGAGTTCAGCTCTCGTCCTCCGACTCGTTTCTTCAGAACATCTCCTCCCCCCGAGCGAGCCGATGCACTTTTTCAGGCGGTGAACACTCTGAAGACAGAAGGAGTTGTGATCCCCGTTCCCCTTCAGGAACGTGGTCGCGGTTTTTACTCCAACTTGTTCGTGGTGCCAAAAAAGGACGGATCATTCCGTCCCGTTTTGGACCTCAAACTGCTCAACAGACACGTGAGAACCAGACGGTTTCGCATGGAATCTCTCCGCTCTGTCATCGCTTCGATGTCCCAAGGAGACTTCCTAGCATCAATCGACATCAGGGATGCTTATCTCCATGTGCCGATCGCACCAGAGCATCAACGCTTCCTGCGTTTCTCCATCGGGGAAGAACACCTTCAGTTTGTGGCACTGCCTTTCGGCCTGGCGACAGCCCCACGGGTCTTCACCAGGGTCATGGCATCCGTTGTGGCGGTCCTACATTCTCAGGGCCACTCGGTGATCCCTTACTTAGACGATCTCCTAGTCAAGGCACCCTCCCGGGTGGCATGTCAACACAGCCTGACCGTTGCTCTGGAGACTCTCCAGAGGTTCGGGTGGATCATCAATTTCCCAAAGTCAAAATTGACTCCGACCCAATCACTGACTTACCTCGGGATGGAGTTTCATACTCTCTCAGCGATAGTCAAGCTACCGCTGGACAAACAGCGTTCGCTGCAGACAGGGGTGCACTCTCTTCTTCAGGCCCAGTCACACCTCTTGAGGCGCCTCATGCACTTCCTGGGGAAGATGGTGGCAGCAATGGAGGCAGTCCCCTTTGCGCAGTTTCATCTGCGTCCACTCCAATGGGACATTCTCCGCAAATGGGACAGGAGGTCGACGTCCCTAGACAGGAACGTCTCTCTTTCTCTGGCAGCCAAAACCTCTCTTCAGTGGTGGCTTCTTCCCACTTCTCTGTTGAAGGGAAAATCCTTCCTGCCCCCATCCTGGGCTGTGGTCACAACGGACGCGAGTCTGTCAGGGTGAGGAGCGGTTTTTCTCCACCACAGGGCTCAGGGAACCTGGACTCCGACAGAGTCCTCCCTTCAGATCAATGTTCTGGAGATAAGGGCAGTGTATCTAGCCCTAAAGGCGTTCCATCGGTGGCTGGAGGGCAGGCAGATCCGCATACAGTCGGACAACGCCACGGCGGTCGCTTACATCAACCACCAGGGCGGCACGCGCAGCCGTCAAGCCTTCCAAGAAGTCCGGCGGATTCTGCTGTGGGCGGAGGCCACAGCCTCCACCATCTCCGCAGTTCACATCCCGGGCGTAGAAAACTGGGAAGCAGACTTTCTCAGTCGTCAGGGCATGGATGCGGGGGAATGGTCCCTTCACCCGGACGTGTTTCAGGAGATCTGTTGCCGCTGGGGAACGCCGGACGTCGATCTCATGGCGTCTCAGCACAACACCAAAGTCCCGGCATTCATGGCACGGTCTCAGGATCACAGAGCTCTGGCGGCGGACGCATTAGTTCAGGATTGGTCGCAGTTTCGACTGCCTTATGTATTTCCTCCTCTGGCAATGCTGCCCAGAGTGTTACGCAAGATCAGGTCCGACTGCCGCCGCGCCATCCTCGTCGCTCCAGACTGGCCGAGGAGGTCGTGGTACCCGGATCTGTGGCACCTCACGGTGGGTCAACCGTGGGCACTCCTAGACCGACCAGACTTGCTGTCTCAAGGGCCATTTTTCCATCTGAATTCTGCGGCCCTCAACCTGACTGTGTGGCCATTGAGTCCTGGATCCTAGCGTCCTCAGGGTTATCTCAAGATGTCATTGCCACTATGAGACAGGCCAGGAAACCAATGTCCGCCAAGATCTATCACAGGGCTTGGAGGATCTTCTTATCCTGGTGCTCTGATAAGGGTTTTACCCCCTGGCCGTTTGCCTTGCCCACTTTTCTTTCCTTCCTTCGATCCGGAATGGACAAGGGTTTGTCTCTCGGCTCTCTCAAGGGACAAGTATCGGCGCTTTCCGTGTTTTTTCAAAAGCGTCTAGCCAGGCTTCCGCAGGTCCGCACGTTCCTGCAGGGAGTTTGCCACATAGTCCCACCTTACAAGCGGCCGCTGGAACCCTGGGATCTTAACAGGGTTCTAAGGGCTCTTCAGAAACCACCTTTCGAGCCGCTGCGGGATGTCTCTGTATCACGGCTTTCGCAGAAGGTGGCTTTTCTAGTGGCAGTTACATCGCTCCATAGAGTGTCGGAGCTTGCAGCGCTGTCATGCAAAGCCCCCTTCCTGGTTTTTCACCAGGATAAAGTGGTTCTGCGTCCGGTCCCGGAATTCCTCCCTAAGGTGGTATCCCCTTTTCATCTCAATCAGGATATCTCCTTACCTTCATTTTGCCCTCATCCAGTTCACCAATGTGAAAAGGATTTGCACTTGTTAGATCTAGTGCGAGCACTCAGGCTCTACGTGTCTCGCACGGCGCCACTGCGCCTTTCTGATGCGCTCTTTGTCCTTGTCGCTGGCCAGCGTAAGGGGTCGCAGGCTTCCAAGTCAACCTTGGCTCGGTGGATCAAGGAACCGATTTTTGAAGCCTACCGTTCTTCTGGGCTTCTGATTCCTTCAGGGCTGAAAGCCCATTCTACCAGAGCCGTAGGTGCGTCCTGGGCATTGCGGCACCGGGCTACGGCTCAGCAGGTGTGTCAGGCGGCTACCTGGTCTAGTCTGCACACTTTCACGAAACACTATCAGGTGCATACCTATGCTTCGGCAGATGCCAGTCTAGGTAGGCGAGTCCTTCAGGCGGCGGTTGCCCACCTGTAAGAGGGGGCCGTTGTCGGCTCTTTTTATCGGGGTATTCTTTTACCCACCCAGCGACTGCTTTTGGACGTCCCAATTGTCTGGGTCTCCCAATGGAGCGACAAAGAAGAAGGGAATTTTGTTTACTTACCGTAAATTCCTTTTCTTCTAGCTCCTATTGGGAGACCCAGCACCCGCCCCTGTTCCCTTCGGGCTGTTTGTTCTTTTGTGTACACATGTTGTTCATGTTGAATTGTTCTGTTGGTTTATGGTTTCAGTTCTCCGAACATCCTTCGGATCGAATTTACCTTAGACCATTTATAAGTTTCCTCCTTCCTGCTTTTGCACCAAAACTGAGGAGCCCGTGAGGCACGGGAGGGTTACACTTTTTAAAGTGTAATACTTTGTGTGGCCTCCGGAGGCAGAAGCTATACACCCCAATTGTCTGGGTCTCCCAATAGGAGCTAGAAGAAAAGGAATTTACGGCAAGTAAACAAAATTCCCTTCTTTTTAATGAATGGGGTCCGTCTTATAATGCCAGTGTCCGTCTAACAAATAATATAGGGTATATGTCCCTCATAGCCTTATCCTAAAATTAGCCCCCTTAATCTGGATATGGCCACCTTATATTGAACACGTCCCCCAGTGATGCCACATTTCCCCTGTGGCTGGCACACGGCCCCTGTGGCAGGCAGACCGGCCCACTGTGGCAGGCAGACCGGCCCACTGTGGCAGGCAGACCGGCCCACTGTGGCAGGCAGACCGGCCCACTGTGGCAGGCAGACCGGCCCACTGTGGCAGGCAGACCGGCCCACTGTGGCAGGCAGACCGGCCCACTGTGGCAGGCAGACCGGCCCACTGTGGCAGGCAGACCGGCCCACTGTGGCAGGCAGACCGGCCCACTGTGGCAGGCAGACCGGCCCACTGTGGCAGGCAGACCGGCCCACTGTGGCAGGCAGACCGGCCCACTGTGGCAGGCAGACCGGCCCACTGTGGCAGGCAGACCGGCCCACTGTGGCAGGCAGACCGGCCCACTGTGGCAGGCAGACCGGCCCACTGTGGCAGGCAGACCGGCCCACTGTGGCAGGCAGACAGGCCCACTGTGGCAGGCAGACAGGCCCACTGTGGCAGGCAGACAGGCCCACTGTGGCAGGCAGACAGGCCCACTGTGGCAGGCAGACAGGCCCACTGTGGCAGGCAGACAGGCCCACTGTGGCAGGCAGACAGGCCCACTGTGGCAGGCAGACAGGCCCACTGTGGCAGGCAGACAGGCCCACTGTGGCAGGCAGACAGGCCCACTGTGGCAGGCAGACAGGCCCACTGTGGCAGGCAGACAGGCCCACTGTGGCAGGCAGACAGGCCCACTGTGGCAGGCAGACAGGCCCACTGTGGCAGGCAGACAGGCCCACTGTGGCAGGCAGACAGGCCCACTGTGGCAGGCAGACAGGCCCACTGTGGCAGGCAGACAGGCCCACTGTGGCAGGCAGACAGGCCCACTGTGGCAGGCAGACAGGCCCACTGTGGCAGGCAGACAGGCCCACTGTGGCAGGCAGACAGGCCCACTGTGGCAGGCAGACAGGCCCACTGTGGCAGGCAGACAGGCCCACTGTGGCAGGCAGACAGGCCCACTGTGGCAGGCAGACAGGCCCACTGTGGCAGGCAGACAGGCCCACTGTGGCAGGCAGACAGGCCCACTGTGGCAGGCAGACAGGCCCACTGTGGCAGGCAGACAGGCCCACTGTGGCAGGCAGACAGGCCCACTGTGGCAGGCAGACAGGCCCACTGTGGCAGGCAGACAGGCCCACTGTGGCAGGCAGACAGGCCCACTGTGGCAGGCAGACAGGCCCACTGTGGCAGGCAGACAGGCCCACTGTGGCAGGCAGACAGGCCCACTGTGGCAGGCAGACAGGCCCACTGTGGCAGGCAGACAGGCCCACTGTGGCAGGCAGACAGGCCCACTGTGGCAGGCAGACAGGCCCACTGTGGCAGGCAGACAGGCCCACTGTGGCAGGCAGACAGGCCCACTGTGGCAGGCAGACAGGCCCACTGTGGCAGGCAGACAGGCCCACTGTGGCAGGCAGACAGGCCCACTGTGGCAGGCAGACAGGCCCACTGTGGCAGGCAGACAGGCCCACTGTGGCAGGCAGACAGGCCCACTGTGGCAGGCAGACAGGCCCACTGTGGCAGGCAGACAGGCCCACTGTGGCAGGCAGACAGGCCCACTGTGGCAGGCAGACAGGCCCACTGTGGCAGGCAGACAGGCCCACTGTGGCAGGCAGACAGGCCCACTGTGGCAGGCAGACAGGCCCACTGTGGCAGGCAGACAGGCCCACTGTGGCAGGCAGACAGGCCCACTGTGGCAGGCAGACAGGCCCACTGTGGCAGGCAGACAGGCCCACTGTGGCAGGCAGACAGGCCCACTGTGGCAGGCAGACAGGCCCACTGTGGCAGGCAGACAGGCCCACTGTGGCAGGCAGACAGGCCCACTGTGGCAGGCAGACAGGCCCACTGTGGCAGGCAGACAGGCCCACTGTGGCAGGCAGACAGGCCCACTGTGGCAGGCAGACAGGCCCACTGTGGCAGGCAGACAGGCCCACTGTGGCAGGCAGACAGGCCCACTGTGGCAGGCAGACAGGCCCACTGTGGCAGGCAGACAGGCCCACTGTGGCAGGCAGACAGGCCCACTGTGGCAGGCAGACAGGCCCACTGTGGCAGGCAGACAGGCCCACTGTGGCAGGCAGACAGGCCCACTGTGGCAGGCAGACAGGCCCACTGTGGCAGGCAGACAGGCCCACTGTGGCAGGCAGACAGGCCCACTGTGGCAGGCAGACAGGCCCACTGTGGCAGGCAGACAGGCCCACTGTGGCAGGCAGACAGGCCCACTGTGGCAGGCAGACAGGCCCACTGTGGCAGGCAGACAGGCCCACTGTGGCAGGCAGACAGGCCCACTGTGGCAGGCAGACAGGCCCACTGTGGCAGGCAGACAGGCCCACTGTGGCAGGCAGACAGGCCCACTGTGGCAGGCAGACAGGCCCACTGTGGCAGGCAGACAGGCCCACTGTGGCAGGCAGACAGGCCCACTGTGGCAGGCAGACAGGCCCACTGTGGCAGGCAGACAGGCCCACTGTGGCAGGCAGACAGGCCCACTGTGGCAGGCAGACAGGCCCACTGTGGCAGGCAGACAGGCCCACTGTGGCAGGCAGACAGGCCCACTGTGGCAGGCAGACAGGCCCACTGTGGCAGGCAGACAGGCCCACTGTGGCAGGCAGACAGGCCCACTGTGGCAGGCAGACAGGCCCACTGTGGCAGGCAGACAGGCCCACTGTGGCAGGCAGACAGGCCCACTGTGGCAGGCAGACAGGCCCACTGTGGCAGGCAGACAGGCCCACTGTGGCAGGCAGACAGGCCCACTGTGGCAGGCAGACAGGCCCACTGTGGCAGGCAGACAGGCCCACTGTGGCAGGCAGACAGGCCCACTGTGGCAGGCAGACAGGCCCACTGTGGCAGGCAGACAGGCCCACTGTGGCAGGCAGACAGGCCCACTGTGGCAGGCAGACAGGCCCACTGTGGCAGGCAGACAGGCCCACTGTGGCAGGCAGACAGGCCCACTGTGGCAGGCAGACAGGCCCACTGTGGCAGGCAGACAGGCCCACTGTGGCAGGCAGACAGGCCCACTGTGGCAGGCAGACAGGCCCACTGTGGCAGGCAGACAGGCCCACTGTGGCAGGCAGACAGGCCCACTGTGGCAGGCAGACAGGCCCACTGTGGCAGGCAGACAGGCCCACTGTGGCAGGCAGACAGGCCCACTGTGGCAGGCAGACAGGCCCACTGTGGCAGGCAGACAGGCCCACTGTGGCAGGCAGACAGGCCCACTGTGGCAGGCAGACAGGCCCACTGTGGCAGGCAGACAGGCCCACTGTGGCAGGCAGACAGGCCCACTGTGGCAGGCAGACAGGCCCACTGTGGCAGGCAGACAGGCCCACTGTGGCAGGCAGACAGGCCCACTGTGGCAGGCAGACAGGCCCACTGTGGCAGGCAGACAGGCCCACTGTGGCAGGCAGACAGGCCCACTGTGGCAGGCAGACAGGCCCACTGTGGCAGGCAGACAGGCCCACTGTGGCAGGCAGACAGGCCCACTGTGGCAGGCAGACAGGCCCACTGTGGCAGGCAGACAGGCCCACTGTGGCAGGCAGACAGGCCCACTGTGGCAGGCAGACAGGCCCACTGTGGCAGGCAGACAGGCCCACTGTGGCAGGCAGACAGGCCCACTGTGGCAGGCAGACAGGCCCACTGTGGCAGGCAGACAGGCCCACTGTGGCAGGCAGACAGGCCCACTGTGGCAGGCAGACAGGCCCACTGTGGCAGGCAGACAGGCCCACTGTGGCAGGCAGACAGGCCCACTGTGGCAGGCAGACAGGCCCACTGTGGCAGGCAGACAGGCCCACTGTGGCAGGCAGACAGGCCCACTGTGGCAGGCAGACAGGCCCACTGTGGCAGGCAGACAGGCCCACTGTGGCAGGCAGACAGGCCCACTGTGGCAGGCAGACAGGCCCACTGTGGCAGGCAGACAGGCCCACTGTGGCAGGCAGACAGGCCCACTGTGGCAGGCAGACAGGCCCACTGTGGCAGGCAGACAGGCCCACTGTGGCAGGCAGACAGGCCCACTGTGGCAGGCAGACAGGCCCACTGTGGCAGGCAGACAGGCCCACTGTGGCAGGCAGACAGGCCCACTGTGGCAGGCAGACAGGCCCACTGTGGCAGGCAGACAGGCCCACTGTGGCAGGCAGACAGGCCCACTGTGGCAGGCAGACAGGCCCACTGTGGCAGGCAGACAGGCCCACTGTGGCAGGCAGACAGGCCCACTGTGGCAGGCAGACAGGCCCACTGTGGCAGGCAGACAGGCCCACTGTGGCAGGCAGACAGGCCCACTGTGGCAGGCAGACAGGCCCACTGTGGCAGGCAGACAGGCCCACTGTGGCAGGCAGACAGGCCCACTGTGGCAGGCAGACAGGCCCACTGTGGCAGGCAGACAGGCCCACTGTGGCAGGCAGACAGGCCCACTGTGGCAGGCAGACAGGCCCACTGTGGCAGGCAGACAGGCCCACTGTGGCAGGCAGACAGGCCCACTGTGGCAGGCAGACAGGCCCACTGTGGCAGGCAGACAGGCCCACTGTGGCAGGCAGACAGGCCCACTGTGGCAGGCAGACAGGCCCACTGTGGCAGGCAGACAGGCCCACTGTGGCAGGCAGACAGGCCCACTGTGGCAGGCAGACAGGCCCACTGTGGCAGGCAGACAGGCCCACTGTGGCAGGCAGACAGGCCCACTGTGGCAGGCAGACAGGCCCACTGTGGCAGGCAGACAGGCCCACTGTGGCAGGCAGACAGGCCCACTGTGGCAGGCAGACAGGCCCACTGTGGCAGGCAGACAGGCCCACTGTGGCAGGCAGACAGGCCCACTGTGGCAGGCAGACAGGCCCACTGTGGCAGGCAGACAGGCCCACTGTGGCAGGCAGACAGGCCCACTGTGGCAGGCAGACAGGCCCACTGTGGCAGGCAGACAGGCCCACTGTGGCAGGCAGACAGGCCCACTGTGGCAGGCAGACAGGCCCACTGTGGCAGGCAGACAGGCCCACTGTGGCAGGCAGACAGGCCCACTGTGGCAGGCAGACAGGCCCACTGTGGCAGGCAGACAGGCCCACTGTGGCAGGCAGACAGGCCCACTGTGGCAGGCAGACAGGCCCACTGTGGCAGGCAGACAGGCCCACTGTGGCAGGCAGACAGGCCCACTGTGGCAGGCAGACAGGCCCACTGTGGCAGGCAGACAGGCCCACTGTGGCAGGCAGACAGGCCCACTGTGGCAGGCAGACAGGCCCACTGTGGCAGGCAGACAGGCCCACTGTGGCAGGCAGACAGGCCCACTGTGGCAGGCAGACAGGCCCACTGTGGCAGGCAGACAGGCCCACTGTGGCAGGCAGACAGGCCCACTGTGGCAGGCAGACAGGCCCACTGTGGCAGGCAGACAGGCCCACTGTGGCAGGCAGACAGGCCCACTGTGGCAGGCAGACAGGCCCACTGTGGCAGGCAGACAGGCCCACTGTGGCAGGCAGACAGGCCCACTGTGGCAGGCAGACAGGCCCACTGTGGCAGGCAGACAGGCCCACTGTGGCAGGCAGACAGGCCCACTGTGGCAGGCAGACAGGCCCACTGTGGCAGGCAGACAGGCCCACTGTGGCAGGCAGACAGGCCCACTGTGGCAGGCAGACAGGCCCACTGTGGCAGGCAGACAGGCCCACTGTGGCAGGCAGACAGGCCCACTGTGGCAGGCAGACAGGCCCACTGTGGCAGGCAGACAGGCCCACTGTGGCAGGCAGACAGGCCCACTGTGGCAGGCAGACAGGCCCACTGTGGCAGGCAGACAGGCCCACTGTGGCAGGCAGACAGGCCCACTGTGGCAGGCAGACAGGCCCACTGTGGCAGGCAGACAGGCCCACTGTGGCAGGCAGACAGGCCCACTGTGGCAGGCAGACAGGCCCACTGTGGCAGGCAGACAGGCCCACTGTGGCAGGCAGACAGGCCCACTGTGGCAGGCAGACAGGCCCACTGTGGCAGGCAGACAGGCCCACTGTGGCAGGCAGACAGGCCCACTGTGGCAGGCAGACAGGCCCACTGTGGCAGGCAGACAGGCCCACTGTGGCAGGCAGACAGGCCCACTGTGGCAGGCAGACAGGCCCACTGTGGCAGGCAGACAGGCCCACTGTGGCAGGCAGACAGGCCCACTGTGGCAGGCAGACAGGCCCACTGTGGCAGGCAGACAGGCCCACTGTGGCAGGCAGACAGGCCCACTGTGGCAGGCAGACAGGCCCACTGTGGCAGGCAGACAGGCCCACTGTGGCAGGCAGACAGGCCCACTGTGGCAGGCAGACAGGCCCACTGTGGCAGGCAGACAGGCCCACTGTGGCAGGCAGACAGGCCCACTGTGGCAGGCAGACAGGCCCACTGTGGCAGGCAGACAGGCCCACTGTGGCAGGCAGACAGGCCCACTGTGGCAGGCAGACAGGCCCACTGTGGCAGGCAGACAGGCCCACTGTGGCAGGCAGACAGGCCCACTGTGGCAGGCAGACAGGCCCACTGTGGCAGGCAGACAGGCCCACTGTGGCAGGCAGACAGGCCCACTGTGGCAGGCAGACAGGCCCACTGTGGCAGGCAGACAGGCCCACTGTGGCAGGCAGACAGGCCCACTGTGGCAGGCAGACAGGCCCACTGTGGCAGGCAGACAGGCCCACTGTGGCAGGCAGACAGGCCCACTGTGGCAGGCAGACAGGCCCACTGTGGCAGGCAGACAGGCCCACTGTGGCAGGCAGACAGGCCCACTGTGGCAGGCAGACAGGCCCACTGTGGCAGGCAGACAGGCCCACTGTGGCAGGCAGACAGGCCCACTGTGGCAGGCAGACAGGCCCACTGTGGCAGGCAGACAGGCCCACTGTGGCAGGCAGACAGGCCCACTGTGGCAGGCAGACAGGCCCACTGTGGCAGGCAGACAGGCCCACTGTGGCAGGCAGACAGGCCCACTGTGGCAGGCAGACAGGCCCACTGTGGCAGGCAGACAGGCCCACTGTGGCAGGCAGACAGGCCCACTGTGGCAGGCAGACAGGCCCACTGTGGCAGGCAGACAGGCCCACTGTGGCAGGCAGACAGGCCCACTGTGGCAGGCAGACAGGCCCACTGTGGCAGGCAGACAGGCCCACTGTGGCAGGCAGACAGGCCCACTGTGGCAGGCAGACAGGCCCACTGTGGCAGGCAGACAGGCCCACTGTGGCAGGCAGACAGGCCCACTGTGGCAGGCAGACAGGCCCACTGTGGCAGGCAGACAGGCCCACTGTGGCAGGCAGACAGGCCCACTGTGGCAGGCAGACAGGCCCACTGTGGCAGGCAGACAGGCCCACTGTGGCAGGCAGACAGGCCCACTGTGGCAGGCAGACAGGCCCACTGTGGCAGGCAGACAGGCCCACTGTGGCAGGCAGACAGGCCCACTGTGGCAGGCAGACAGGCCCACTGTGGCAGGCAGACAGGCCCACTGTGGCAGGCAGACAGGCCCACTGTGGCAGGCAGACAGGCCCACTGTGGCAGGCAGACAGGCCCACTGTGGCAGGCAGACAGGCCCACTGTGGCAGGCAGACAGGCCCACTGTGGCAGGCAGACAGGCCCACTGTGGCAGGCAGACAGGCCCACTGTGGCAGGCAGACAGGCCCACTGTGGCAGGCAGACAGGCCCACTGTGGCAGGCAGACAGGCCCACTGTGGCAGGCAGACAGGCCCACTGTGGCAGGCAGACAGGCCCACTGTGGCAGGCAGACAGGCCCACTGTGGCAGGCAGACAGGCCCACTGTGGCAGGCAGACAGGCCCACTGTGGCAGGCAGACAGGCCCACTGTGGCAGGCAGACAGGCCCACTGTGGCAGGCAGACAGGCCCACTGTGGCAGGCAGACAGGCCCACTGTGGCAGGCAGACAGGCCCACTGTGGCAGGCAGACAGGCCCACTGTGGCAGGCAGACAGGCCCACTGTGGCAGGCAGACAGGCCCACTGTGGCAGGCAGACAGGCCCACTGTGGCAGGCAGACAGGCCCACTGTGGCAGGCAGACAGGCCCACTGTGGCAGGCAGACAGGCCCACTGTGGCAGGCAGACAGGCCCACTGTGGCAGGCAGACAGGCCCACTGTGGCAGGCAGACAGGCCCACTGTGGCAGGCAGACAGGCCCACTGTGGCAGGCAGACAGGCCCACTGTGGCAGGCAGACAGGCCCACTGTGGCAGGCAGACAGGCCCACTGTGGCAGGCAGACAGGCCCACTGTGGCAGGCAGACAGGCCCACTGTGGCAGGCAGACAGGCCCACTGTGGCAGGCAGACAGGCCCACTGTGGCAGGCAGACAGGCCCACTGTGGCAGGCAGACAGGCCCACTGTGGCAGGCAGACAGGCCCACTGTGGCAGGCAGACAGGCCCACTGTGGCAGGCAGACAGGCCCACTGTGGCAGGCAGACAGGCCCACTGTGGCAGGCAGACAGGCCCACTGTGGCAGGCAGACAGGCCCACTGTGGCAGGCAGACAGGCCCACTGTGGCAGGCAGACAGGCCCACTGTGGCAGGCAGACAGGCCCACTGTGGCAGGCAGACAGGCCCACTGTGGCAGGCAGACAGGCCCACTGTGGCAGGCAGACAGGCCCACTGTGGCAGGCAGACAGGCCCACTGTGGCAGGCAGACAGGCCCACTGTGGCAGGCAGACAGGCCCACTGTGGCAGGCAGACAGGCCCACTGTGGCAGGCAGACAGGCCCACTGTGGCAGGCAGACAGGCCCACTGTGGCAGGCAGACAGGCCCACTGTGGCAGGCAGACAGGCCCACTGTGGCAGGCAGACAGGCCCACTGTGGCAGGCAGACAGGCCCACTGTGGCAGGCAGACAGGCCCACTGTGGCAGGCAGACAGGCCCACTGTGGCAGGCAGACAGGCCCACTGTGGCAGGCAGACAGGCCCACTGTGGCAGGCAGACAGGCCCACTGTGGCAGGCAGACAGGCCCACTGTGGCAGGCAGACAGGCCCACTGTGGCAGGCAGACAGGCCCACTGTGGCAGGCAGACAGGCCCACTGTGGCAGGCAGACAGGCCCACTGTGGCAGGCAGACAGGCCCACTGTGGCAGGCAGACAGGCCCACTGTGGCAGGCAGACAGGCCCACTGTGGCAGGCAGACAGGCCCACTGTGGCAGGCAGACAGGCCCACTGTGGCAGGCAGACAGGCCCACTGTGGCAGGCAGACAGGCCCACTGTGGCAGGCAGACAGGCCCACTGTGGCAGGCAGACAGGCCCACTGTGGCAGGCAGACAGGCCCACTGTGGCAGGCAGACAGGCCCACTGTGGCAGGCAGACAGGCCCACTGTGGCAGGCAGACAGGCCCACTGTGGCAGGCAGACAGGCCCACTGTGGCAGGCAGACAGGCCCACTGTGGCAGGCAGACAGGCCCACTGTGGCAGGCAGACAGGCCCACTGTGGCAGGCAGACAGGCCCACTGTGGCAGGCAGACAGGCCCACTGTGGCAGGCAGACAGGCCCACTGTGGCAGGCAGACAGGCCCACTGTGGCAGGCAGACAGGCCCACTGTGGCAGGCAGACAGGCCCACTGTGGCAGGCAGACAGGCCCACTGTGGCAGGCAGACAGGCCCACTGTGGCAGGCAGACAGGCCCACTGTGGCAGGCAGACAGGCCCACTGTGGCAGGCAGACAGGCCCACTGTGGCAGGCAGACAGGCCCACTGTGGCAGGCAGACCGGCCCACTGTGGCAGGCAGACATCACCCTCTGTTACATATCGCCCCCATGTTGCTGCTTTTAGTAAAATAAACTCTTTCCTTACCTTCTGCAGCACTGTCTTGTCTTGTGTCTCCCTCCTCGGGGTTCAGCTCCTCCAGTGTCTCCTGCAATTCCTACTTCCTGGTTCTAGTGCTGGTCATGTGATCGGGACAGCAGAGAGATATCTCTGCGCGCCTAATCACAGCAGCAGGAGGGAGACCGGGCAGACGCTGGAGGAGGTGAGTAAAGAGTTTATTATTTTACTATGGGCAGCAGCACGGGAGGCTATAGCTAACACAGGGGGAGGGGGGATCCTGTGCGATCAAAGGTAAGCAGAGGCAGATATAATATGTGCAGCTCCCCCACCCCATCAGCGCGATGCAGTTTCAGCACCACGCTTCTGATGGACAGCGGCTGTGCATATTATATGAGCGGGAGCAGGAGATCAAACGCTGCCGCTCCCAGCTTTTCCTGCCCCCAGCAGCCCCCAGCACCGCTCCAGAGCTGCCTGCACCTCCACTGGACTCTGTATACAGTGCCTACAAGTAGTATTCAACCCCCTGCAGATTTAGCAGGTTTACACATTCGGAATTAACTTGGCATTGTGACATTTGGACTGTAGATCAGCCTGGAAGTGTGAAATGCACTGCAGCAAAAAAGAATGTTATTTCTTTTTTTTTTTAAATTGTGAAAAGTTTATTCAGAGGGTCATTTATTATTCAACCCCTCAAACCACCAGAATTCTGTTTGGTTCCCCTAAAGTATTAAGAAGTATTTCAGGCACAAAGAACAATGAGCTTCACATGTTTGGATTAATTATCTCTTTTTCCAGCCTTTTCTGACTAATTAAGACCCTCCCCAAACTTGTGAACAGCACTCATACTTGGTCAACATGGGAAAGACAAAGGAGCATTCCAAGGCCATCAGAGACAAGATCGTGGAGGGTCACAAGGCTGGCAAGGGGTACAAAACCCTTTCCAAGGAGTTGGGCCTACCTGTCTCCACTGTTGGGAGCATCATCCGGAAGTGGAAGGCTTATGGAACTACTGTTAGCCTTCCACGGCCTGGACAGCCTTTGAAAGTTTCCACCCGTGCCGAGGCCAGGCTTGTCCGAAGAATCAAGGCTAACTCAAGGACAACAAGGAAGGAGCTCCGGGAAGATCTCATGGCAGTGGGGACATTGGTTTCAGTCAATACCATAAGTAACGTACTCCACCGCAATGGTCTCCGTTCCAGACGAGCCCGTAAGGTACCTTTTACTTTCAAAGCGTCATGTCAAGGCTCGTCTACAGTTTGCTCATGATCACTTGGAGGACTCTGAGACAGACTGGTTCAAGGTTCTCTGATCTGATGAGACCAAGATCGAGATCTTTGGTGCCAACCACACACGTGACGTTTGGAGACTGGATGGCACTGCATACGACCCCAAGAATACCATCCCTACAGTCAAGCATGGTGGTGGCAGCATCATGCTGTGGGGCTGTTTCTCAGCCAAGGGGCCTGGCCATCTGGTCCGCATCCATGGGAAGATGGATAGCACGGCCTACCTGGAGATTTTGGCCAAGAACCTCCGCTCCTCCATCAAGGATCTTAAGATGGGTCGTCATTTCATCTTCCAACAAGACAACGACCCAAAGCACACAGCCAAGAAAACCAAGGCCTGGTTCAAGAGGAAAAAAATCAAGGTGTTGCAGTGGCCTAGTCAGTCTCCTGACCTTAACCCAATTGAAAACTTGTGGAAGGAGCTCAAGATTAAAGTGCACATGAGACACCCAAAGAACCTAGATAACTTGGAGAAGATCTGCATGGAGGAGTGGGCCAAGATAACTCCAGAGACCTGTGCTGGCCTGATCAGGTCTTATAAAAGACGATTATTAGCTGTAATTGCCAACAAGGGTTATTCCACAAAATATTAAACCTAGGGGTTGAATAATAATTGACCCACACTTTCTTCAGCGCTCTATTGGGAGACCCAGACGATTGGGGTATAGCTACTGCCCTCCGGAGGCCACACAAAGCACTACACCAAAAGTGCAAGGCCCCTCCCCTTCTGGCTATACCCCCCCGTGGTATCACGGGTACTCCAGTTTTCAAGCTTTGTGCGAAGGAGGTCAGACATTCCATGCATAGCTCCACAGATTTTAGTCAGCAGTAGCTGCTGACTATGTCGGATGGAAGAAAAGAGGGCCCATATAGGGCCCCCAGCATGCTCCCTTCTCACCCCTGGATGGTGTTGTAAGGTTGAGGTACCTATTGCTGGTACAGGGCTGGAGCCTCACATGCTGTTTTCCTTCCACATCCCCTTGGGGGCTCTGTGGAAGTGGGATCCTGCCGGCCTCAAAGCTCTGACGCCGGGCTCCATCCACAGACCCATAGCACCTGGTGGATGCCGAGCAGGAGTACCATCAGGGACCGGGCCCTGCATCATACAGGTACTCTGTGTCCCCGGCAGGCACAGACACACTCCGGGCTGGCTGGGTGTTGTAGTGCGCCGGGGACCGTACACTGAGCTGGTGTTCCTACAGTTATCTGGGGGACTTTGTGTTCTGGGAACGCAGCGCCGACCCTCACTGGACCGGGCGGCGCTGCTGTGACTTGTGGTGCGCCGGGGATACGCCGACCGCGCTTTTACGGCGGCGGCGTTTATAACTCTAGTCCCCGGCTTTTGGGCCTAGGACGCCGGCAGCTCCGATCGTTCCCGCCCCCACCCTGTCAATCAGGGTAGGGGAGAAACGCTGTTTCACGGCAGCGACGAGGGCTGGAGCCTGATTTACATGCTCCAGCCCTCTCACTAGGCACAGAGGGAAGCAGGCTTCCCGCTCTTGGTCAGGAACGCCCAGGGCCCGCCCCCCTTCCTCTCTCAGGACGCCGGCAGCCATTACATGCATGTCTGGCTGGAGGAAGGACGCAAGGCTCTGGGAGACCTAGACTGAGGGGCTTTGGGAGACCACACACCCGCTCTTAAGCGGGCGGTAAGCGGCTTTTCAGCTGGCCCCTCTAGTGCCTTACTGTGTATTAGTGTACTGTGTCACTGGACATAGATATTTATTGATTTCTTGCACTGTGAGGTCGCTTCCTGGCTGAATACCCCAGATCGCTCTGAGGAGGCAGCAACATGTCATCCACAAGACGCAAAGCTGCCAAGGCTAGGGCTGTGTGCACTGCGTGTGCTGCATGTGGGGCTGCTCTACCAGCAGGCTCCAAAGACCCCCATTGTGTGCAATGCTCAGATCCGGTGCTGCTTCGCCAGCCGGAGTCCGGAGGGGTAGTGACCCAGGCTGAGACGCTTGTAAGTCCTGCCCCGGTGTCAGGGACAGACTTTGCAGTTTTTGCGGTTAATATGTCTGTGACTATGGCAAAAATCCTGGAAACTTTGCAATCCATGCCTGGGGCTCAGTCTATGGACACGGCGAGGTCTATGTCCTCTAATCCTCCGCAGTTGGATTTAATCCAGACTGCAAGGGGGTCCCCGGCTTCTCAGGATGAGTATAATGACTCAGATGATTGCCCCAGCCACCCCAAGCGGGCTCGCTGGGAAAGACCCTCAACGTCATCACACTGCTCAGGGTCTCAGCGCAATCAGTCTCCCTGTGATGTGTCTGAAGAGAGTGATCAGGAGTCTAATCCTGGAACCCCTCTCAATCTGGATACCCCGGATGGGGACGCCATGGTAAACGATCTTATCTCAGCCATCAATAGGCTGTTAGATATTTCTCCCCCAGCCCCTTCAGCAGAAGAGGCAGCGGCAGAGCAGGAGAAGTTTCGTTTCCTCTATCCCAAGCGTAAATTAAGTGCTCTGTTGGATCACTCTGACTTCAGAGAATCAATCCAGAAACACGACGCTCATCCAGAAAAGCGTTTCTCTAAACGTTCTAAGGATACACGTTATCCTTTCCCCCCTGATGTGGTCAAGCGCTGGACCCAGTGTCCAAAGGTGGACCCCCCGATTTCCAAGCTTGCAGCTAGATC
The DNA here is from genome assembly GCF_048569485.1 of Anomaloglossus baeobatrachus. Classification (NCBI taxonomy): domain Eukaryota; kingdom Metazoa; phylum Chordata; class Amphibia; order Anura; family Aromobatidae; genus Anomaloglossus; species Anomaloglossus baeobatrachus. Next base: position 351,205,698 of record NC_134357.1, on the reverse strand, counting down.
CATAGTTGCAGTGGAGGATGGCGCTTCACTTAAGGATGCCAATGACAGACAGATGGACCTTTGGTTAAAATCTGTCTATGAAGCTATCGGCGCGTCGTTTGCTCCAGCATTCGCAGCCGTATGGGCACTCCAAGCTATTTCAGCTGGTTTAGCAAAAGTGGATGCTATCATACATCCAGCGGTGCCGCAAGTGGCGTCCCTTACCTCGCAGATGTCTGCGTTTGCCTCTTACGCTATCAATGCGGTCCTAGAATCTACCAGCCTCACCTCAATGGCGTCTGCCAATTCGGTAGTTTTGCGCAGGGCATTGTGGTTAAAGGACTGGAAAGCAGATGCTGGTTCCAAAAAATGTTTAACCAGCTTGCCTTTATCTAGAGATAGACTGTTTGGCGAGCCATTGGCTGACATCATTAAACAGTCCAAGGGTAAAGATTCCTCTTTACCCCAGCCCAGATCAAGCAAACCTCAGCAGAGAAAGTGGCAGCAGAAGTTTCAGTCCTTTCGAGGTTCGGGCAAAACACAATTCTCCTCGTCCAAAGGGACTCAGAGGACGCAAAGAAACTCAGATTCCTGGCGGGCTCACTCACGCCCCAAGAAAGCAAATGGAGGAACCGCTTCCAAAGCGGCTACCTCATGACTTCCAGTCCCCTCCCTCCGCATCTCCGGTCGGGGGCAGGCTCTCCCGCTTTTACGACACTTGGATGTCACAGGTCAAAGACCGGTGGGTGACAGACATTTTGTCTCGCGGGTACAGAATCGAGTTCAGTTCTCGTCCTCCAGCTCGGTTCTTCAGAACCTCCCCACATCCAGACCGTGTAGATGTCCTGCGGCAGGCGGTGGACTCCCTAAGAGCGGAAGGAGTAGTGGTTCCTGTACCGTCTCAGGAACAAGGGAGAGGGTTTTACTCCAATCTCTTTGTGGTGCCAAAAAAGGACGGCTCGTTCCGTCCTGTTCTGGACCTAAAACTGCTCAACAAACATGTGCACGCCAGACGGTTCCGGATGGAAACCCTCCGTTCTGTCATTGCCTCAATGTCTCAAGGAGACTTCCTTGCCTCAATAGACATCAAAGATGCTTATCTCCACGTGCCAATTGCTACAGAACATCAACGTTTTCTACGTTTTGTGATAGGAGACGACCATCTTCAGTTCGTAGCTCTGCCATTCGGTCTGGCGACAGCCCCCCGGGTCTTCACCAAGGTCATGGCGGCGGTGGTAGCAGTCTTGCACTCTCAGGGACACTCGGTGATCCCTTACCTAGACGATCTACTTGTCAAGGCACCCTCTCAAGAGGCATGCCAACTCAGTCTACAGGCTACGCTGGAGACTCTCCAGACTTTTGGATGGATCATCAACTTTCCAAAGTCAAATCTGTCACCGACACAGTCACTAACGTATCTTGGCATGGAGTTCCATACTCGAGCAGCGAGAGTGAAGCTTCCGCTAAACAAGCAGCGGTCCCTACAGACAGGGGTGCAATCTCTCCTTCAGGGCCAGTCGCACCCCTTACGGCGCCTCATGCACTTCATAGGGAAGATGGTGGCAGCCATGGAAGCAGTTCCCTTTGCGCAGTTTCATCTGCGTCCACTTCAATGGGACATTCTCCGCCAATGGGACGGGAAGACGACTTCCCTAGACAGGAAAGTCTCTCTTTCCCAGACGGCCAAGGACTCTCTACAATGGTGGCTCCTTCCCACCTCATTGTCTCAGGGAAGATCCTTCCTGCCCCCATCCTGGGCAGTGGTCACGACAGATGCGAGTCTGTCGGGGTGGGGAGCAGTGTTTCTACACCACAGGGCTCAGGGGACGTGGACTCCGCAAGAGTCCACCCTTCAGATCAATGTTCTGGAAATCAGGGCAGTGTATCTTGCCCTACTAGCCTTTCAACAGTGGCTGGAAGGAAAGCAGATCCGAATCCAGTCGGACAACTCCACAGCGGTGGCATACATCAACCACCAAGGAGGGACGCGCAGCCGGCAAGCCTTTCAGGAAGTCCGGCGCATTCTGAATTGGGTGGAGGACACAGCATCCACCATCTCCGCGGTTCACATCCCAGGCGTAGAAAACTGGGAAGCAGACTTCCTCAGTCGCCAGGGTATGGACGCAGGGGAATGGTCCCTTCACCCGGACGTGTTTCAAGAAATCTGTCGCCGCTGGGGGGTGCCGGACGTCGACCTAATGGCGTCTCGGCACAACAACAAGGTCCCGGCATTCATGGCGCGGTCGCGCGATCAAAGAGCTCTGGCGGCAGACGCCTTGGTGCAAGATTGGTCGCAGTTCCGCCTCCCATATGTATTTCCGCCTCTGGCACTCTTGCCCAGAGTATTACGCAAGATCAGATCCGATTGCAGCCGCATCATACTCGTCGCCCCAGACTGGCCGAGGAGATCGTGGTATCCGGATCTGTGGCATCTCACGGTCGGCCGACCGTGGTCACTTCCAGACCGTCCAGACCTGCTGTCTCAAGGGCCGTTTTTCCATCAGAATTCTGCGGCCCTGAACCTGACTGTGTGGCCATTGAGTCCTGGATCCTATCGTCAACAGGCTTATCCCAGGGAGTGGTAGCCACAATGAGACAAGCTAGGAAGTCAACTTCTGCTAAGATCTACCACAGAACGTGGAAGATTTTCTTAACCTGGTGCTCTGCTCAGGGAGTGTCTCCCTGGCCATTTGCATTGCCCACTTTTCTGTCTTTCCTGCAATCAGGGTTGGAAAAGGGCTTGTCGCTCAGCTCCCTTAAAGGGCAAGTCTCGGCACTATCCGTGTTTTTTCAGAAGCGTCTAGCACGTCTTCCTAAGGTGCGCACGTTCCTGCAGGGGGTCTGTCATATTGTGCCCCCGTACAAGCGGCCGTTGGATCCATGGGATCTGAACAGAGTACTAGTTGCTCTCCAGAAGCCGCCTTTCGAGCCTCTCAAAGAAGTTTCTTTTTCTCGCCTGTCACAGAAAGTGGCGTTTCTTGTTGCGATCACATCGCTTCGGCGAGTGTCTGAGCTGGCAGCTCTGTCATCCAAGGCTCCCTTCTTGGTGTTCCACCAGGACAAGGTAGTGCTGCGCCCCATTCCGGAGTTTCTCCCTAAGGTCGTATCCTCGTTTCATCTTAATCAGGATATATCCTTGCCTTCCTTTTATCCTCATCCGGTTCACCGGTATGAAAAGGACTTGCGTTTGCTAGATCTGGTGAGAGCACTCAGGATCTACATTTCCCGCACGGCGCCCATGCGCCGTTCCGATGCACTTTTTGTCCTTGTCGCCGGTCCGCGCAAGGGGTTGCAGGCTTCTAAAGCCACCTTGGCTCGATGGATCAAAGAACCAATTATAGAGGCCTACCGTTCTGCTGGGCTTCCGGTTCCTTCAGGGCTAAAAGCCCACTCAACCAGAGCCGTGGGTGCGTCCTGGGCATTACGGCACCAGGC